>NC_072734.1:110810888-111110888 GCF_026930045.1 Uloborus diversus | reverse complement strand
AAACGCTCTTATTTTCCTTTTACAATTTCTGTGTTGCATAGTAAATTACTCCGTGTTTCTAAGAGTTATTCTTTTCATGAATACATTCTTCAGATGTTTTATTCATACTAATCATCACAAAAAAATCGTAATGTTTTTAAATTTAACCATAATACATGAAGCAATCATCAAAAATAAATTAATTCTGCAGCAAGAATGCGCATTTGTGTCAGAAAAAGAATTAACCAAACGATGCAAAATAATTTATAAACCTCGAAAGAAAAAAAAAAAGGTAAATAAAATAAGTAAAAAAGAATAATTCAATCACTATTTTTTAACAAAAAAATTCGTAACCCTCAGACGACACTTTTCACGACAAATATCAAGGCTGCTACGAAATATCCAGCTCTAACGATCGGAACTTCAAAAGTGCGAACAATAAGCAAAAATTAGTTTTAATTTTGAGATCTTGAATTCAGATTATGTTTTTCGCAACCCCAAAATGCGATGAGACCTTACTCAAAGGTAATCCCCCCCTCCCTCCGCACTCTAAAAAAGTTAAAGTATAATCAATGTATATTCCATCAAAAACGACAAAAGCTACTTCCACATCAGAGTAAATACATTAATTTCTTGAATCCACAAGAAATACACACACACTTAAAAGAATTTATCCAAAAATAACACACACGAGACCAAATTATTTGAAAGACTTCCAGACAATTGGAGGTATATCGCACATTATTAACAGTACCACCGACCCACGTGAAATCAGAAAGAGTCTTTTCAACTGTAGGAAAATTAAGCACTAAAATGAGTTTCAGGCTTAGGGACAGTTCAATAGATGCGTTATCGTTTTTACTATTATTGATTTTTTTTTTATGACATTTGTTCCTACATTTTATATTCGTTCACAATGCGTTTTCATAAATAATACAATTTTTGTTCAAAATTATGAAATATGACAACGAAACAATATGTTTTCAAGCATTTTTTGAGAAATTTCAAATACCGGTATTCCGGTATCAAGTTTCAAAAATACCTAATGCCGGTTTTGAATTTTTGGTCCGGTATTGCAATCCCTAATATAATATATATATATATATATATATATATATATATAATATGCGCTTACGCGCACGCGTATACATAATGTTTGTATGTTCTCTACACAAATCTAGTTTACGTTGGATTTCGAACAAATTTGACAGGGAGGTACTTGATGGGCACCCCCCCCCCGAGAAGGGGTGCACAACGTAGGGGAGTTTTCAAGCGTCAAAAAATACCGAACCGTTCGAATTTTAATTTTAGGACCCGAAAATGGCATTTTTTTAATATGAGGGCGAAAAAATGCTCGCAAAAATTAGAATAAAATATCTATAGAGACCCCTGATTTTTCTGCATCAGATAAAATTGCTCCAATGTTCCAAGGTAATTAGAAAGTGAATTCTAACTGTTTTTAACTCATTTCATACTAAATTGTAGGTAAGCCTTCAATTAGAAATTCATTGTTGATTGCGGTCATTGTTGAATAAAATTTGCAATGTGAAGAAAATCATTGAAAAGGAAGATCTGTTGCCATTTTTATCTCGAATATAAACAAATAAAATTCTAGCTTTTGTTTTAATGCTTTTTCTGTAATTGTAGGCTTTAACAATTTTCCTATTTTGTTATTTTTCCATAATCTGTTGTAAAATTTTACAGATTTTTCTTTTTCAAACCTAATTATTGAGCATGCGTAACTTGACGTGACTTTTATCTTCGAGGTAGACCGTGCAAAGCCGGGAAACACAGCTCTTTATAAATAATAGAGAGACTATTATATAATTAAAATGTGACGCAAATACATGTGTTAACATTTTCAAGAGACAAACTTAAATTAAAGTTAAAAAAACGTTTATGTCAGTCACTAGGATTGCAGTAAGGACTAATGTAATATAAGTTCTGCCGTAGAAAGTTGTGAATATTCGCATAAGGCGTAGAGAAAAAACTGACGTGATTGAGGAAAATTAACGACAGTTTTGAAATCAACCAGCCTACTTTACACTAAACCTACTAAAAAATCTAACTCAGTAGATATTTTGCTAAAAATTATTCGCCTTTTGTAATCCGTTACTCAAAAGCAAGCCGTCTTCACTATTTTAATAAACTGAAGATAAAGTCAGGTATCATTACTTTCCCAATGAAAACTGGATCGCGTCGTGGTCCCGTCACTATATTTGTACAGTGATAGCGGATCATAAATGGCAAAGCTTTACGGGTTTATCTTAGGATAAGTAAACATTTCGGGCACTGTGTAGCCACTGAGATTTAAGATATGCGAAAGAACTTGAGTGGCGGTGACAGCTTTATGCATTCTTGGGAATCAATCCTATAAAGAGCTTAATCATCTTTATTTATATTTACTCTGCCCTGCCCTATTTCAAATAACAGCTAATTAAATTTCTTTTTATTAAATAGAACGTCGATGGGTTGCTAAGATGCTGCTCTTGAAATTCAAATAAACTAGATGAAATTGCACGCAGTTAGCAGGGGTTCCCACAGGGGTTGGGGATTAAAATTTCTTTTCCATATTTATTTAAATTCATTTATTGATTTATTTAAATTCACATACTGATTTATTTAAATTCATTTATTGATTTATTTTTAATTCAAATTATTTATTTTGTTTTATTTTATTCAATTTATATTTCATTTCATTTATTTATTTAGTTTGTGTGTGTGTATGTCATTGGGATAGTACATAACTTTTCCAATAAAAAATATTAATAATAATAATTAAAAATAAATAAATGAATAAATAAATAAAAAAATTTTGAAAAACTAAATATATTTTTTAAAGTAAGCTAAAAAATATAAAAAAGGAAAGATGATTGAGAAAAGGGAGAGGGGGGGATTTGCGCCATTGAGTTAGGGGGGATGGGTACCCCTGGTAGTTAAGGCAGACTAAAATTGCGGTTTTAGAATTTGATTAGTGTTCATATTTCAAAATACAGGGCTTTTTATGTCATCCAGGGGCGCCACAATGGGAGGTCAGGGAGGTCACTGTAACTTTTTTTCTTATTTGGCAAATCGTGTCTGACGATTCTGCAATATTATTATCATACGGCAAAATTTGGATATATGGCAAAATTATCATAATTTGACGAACATTGGAATTCAATTCGGTAAAATTATCTTTGTTCAATATTTTTGAAGGTTTTGTGTGTATTTGAAATTTTATACATACACGTATCATCTCTCCTTTATTTAAGGAGGAATGAGACATTTTGATTGTTATAATTGTTTTTTAAAACTGATCGTGCAATAACTACCATCAATTTTATATTTTTTTAATCATATTAAAAATGTCTTAACTTCTTCTGAAATTTACAATGAAAAGTAATTTGCTGAAATTTTCTTATTCCTCTATTGTCACCTACACTTCCTAAGATACAAATTAGTGCATATATATATATATATATATATATATATATATATATATATATAGGTAGATACATACAGTTGGAAAAAAATTGGGGTTTGGGCGGACTCGCTAAAAAAAACTTTACATCACATTTGCATTATTTTTACAATAAACGAGCTGATATGTGCCTCACATGACTTCCATTTACTCCAATTTGATGTCATTTTCCCATTATTGGCAATTTTAAGGTGATTCAATAGTTTACTCTTCAAATATCACCAACAGTGGCCAAATTGAAACCGTATTTAAAAAAATTAATAAATAAATCGCGAAATTTGTCGCAAAGTTGGCGACAAAACTTGGCGACTAAAAGACTTTCGATATATCGCCCAGTGTCCGCCAAATTGTAACACCACTTGAGTTTACATCGAAATTAACAATGATTTCCCCACAAAAAGGGGCAAAAGACCCCATTAGAAACACCCGAGTGCAATCAAAAAAGGAGATGCACAACTAGACCCTATTAGGCTTCTATGTACCAAATTTCAACTTTCTAGGACATACCGTTCTTGAGTTATGCGACATACATACACACATACGCACATCCGCACATACGCACATACATACGTACGTACAGAAGTCACGAGAAAATTCGTTGTAACTAACTCGGGAATCGTCAAAATGAATATTTCGGGTGTCTGTACGTTCCTAGGCATATATTCACGTGTGGTCGGGTTGAAAAATAAACTCAACATTCATTTGGGGGTGTGCAAAATGGAAATTAAGACCGATTTTTGAGTGAAAAAATTTTTCGCGAATACAATACTTTCTTTTTTGTAAAAGGAAGTAAAAAAGGGTTCCCTTTAACCCCGAAACACTGTGTCTGCAGCAATATGTATATTTGTGCTATAAAACGTAGGTTATTTACTGTTAGTCCTGTTACTTCGCGACGCAAAGGTATTTATTTACTGCGTCATTAGTTATTACTTATTTAATTTTAGCAACAGTAACTTATTTTTTTTAAATTTGCTGCTATTAAAAACATACCTATTCCCCAAAATATCTGAACTTGTAAAACATCAGTTAGATAAACGACCATCATTTGAATCGTATCTAGAATGTAATGTAATATATTCAGTCTTAAACGGCCGTTTAAATAACTGTGGATGTTAACTGCAATCTTAATTGCCTCTATCATTTATGATGATTTAAACCCCAAAAGATATCTCACGCATCCAACCAAATTTAACAAATCGAGTTAAATTCCATTTCATTTCCAATGCGACTCTTAACCGGAAATGCTTACATTTACATTATACATTAGTGAAAATAATTAATCTAGTGAGAAAGATAAACACGGAATGGTTTAAATGTTCTCCGCGTGAGATATAGATGGTTATTCAACGATTGCAGTTATAATTTCGATTGCTATTAGCATTAGTTTACTTTGCACCTAAGGTAATTCACTGAATCTGATAAATCCATTTTACTAATAAAAACGCAGCAAATTCAATCATTAAAATTAAAGAAAAAAGATTGAACGATTGAATATTGGAACGTTTGGATAAAATAGCTATATTTGTCTATAACTGCCCAGGTATTTTTTTCTTTCTTACATGTAAGCTTAAACATGAAAAGCAGCTGGCTTGAAAATCTTAGCTATAAGATGCAACATGAGAGAGATTCCAAACTTCATGCAAGGTAGTAGCAGGGTTGTTACAGTTTCTGCCAGTGGTGGTTTTAACCATGGATAAAACCGGTTAAAACCGGCTAGGATAAAATCAGTTTTGTCCAGTTTTGGCCATTACACGTGGATATAGGAAATAATAAGATTTAAACTCAAAAAAAAAGAGTACATAATTAAAAGAAATATGAAACATCAATCCTATAAATCAGTCACTATTCATTATTAAAGTTAACAGTTCCTTTTACACGCTATGCAAATAATAAATGAGTGTTACTAACGGTTAGTCTGATCATAATGTTTCAAACAGTGTAAATAGCACAATACATACTTGTTTCAAAGTTTTATGCGCACAAAATGAATTTTAAATTTAATCAAAGTAAATTATTTATTTTTAAATATACTGAGTACATGTTTTAAGTTTTGTGAAGAATAGCTATTAGCTTATATTGTAGGCTGGTTAGTATTCCTAATAAACGAATGTCCCTTTATATTCGTTGTGAATAATTTTAAATGTTAAAAAAGAAGTTGCATTTAATAAATAAATCAGTTTTGAAAATTATTTCAATTTTGATAAATATACATCCTGTTTCTTTTAATCATGCATTAAAATGTGCAATAGTATGCATACAAACTATGTATACACATATTAGTGTGCTTTTACACAATACAGTTTTGGCCAGCTGTATGATGGTTAAATCAAGTGCTTGCCGGTTTTAACTGACATTTGCCAGTTGCATTGCCAAAATAGGTTTTGTTCGGTCAAAACTACAGCCCTGGGTAGTAGTGATTAAAATAACTCTTTACATACAAGAAGAACTTCAAAATGTCTCATATGTGTAGTTTCATATGGATTGCAAATCCTTTTATGTGCTTGAAAAGAGTTATTCATGTCAACTGTGCACACATAAAACAATCAGCTATTGATCATCGCTCTCAGTACTGTATGTATGATTTCACTGTAAATTTTACAAACATATTTTTTACTTTTACTTCAAAATCATTCAAATGTTTTTAAAAATCTTTTAAGAGGTAAGAAACTAGTCTAAGTACTTTTTGAGTTATTTTTTGTAGCATTTTTGGGCAAGCAGCTTTACTGAATCAAAGTCTTGAAACAAACGTGATACAAATAAACAATGACAAGGTTTGAGTTTAGAGGAATCAACCCCTCTCAGAATACCATGGTTTTTGTTTTTCCTACTTTCTAGGAAACGATACTACCAATCCAAGTATGAAGTATGGTGTTGTACATACAACACGAGCACCCTTGTCAACCAACCATCTTCCCTCTCGCACAAGAAAAAGTTATTGTTGTCAATGAAAAATTATTGTTGGGGTTACAGTATTGCTGAAAATATAATATATTATAGAGTAATGGGGGTAGGGGGGATTTTCCATCGGTGGTCCGGTGGACTGGCGCGGCGCCGCGCTGGTCCGCGCAAAAATTTGGCTGGTCCTCAGAAATTGTTACCTGTTCACATAAAAAAGACATTTAAATACTCGTTTTTTTTTTCAATTAAATGAAATTAAAAAAAAAAAAAAAAACAATAATATACATTCGTATACGTTGTTTTTTTACTTTGATTTTTCTCTAACTTTACACAATACATTCTAATTTTTATCAATGATTTATTCAATTAGGTGTATCGATTGCAAAAATAACTTTTTTTGCATATAAAGAGTATTACCAGTTAATCACGATAAAAATCTTTAAAATTAATTTAAGAGACAGTTCTCGACAAGTGCCTAGTAAAATGCTTTTGACAAAAAAAGAAAAATGGAAGACTCCTTCCCCCGCCTCGACCCCTCACACACACCGGTCCTTGAATTTTTTTTTCAGAAATATTTACCGGTCCGTGGGTCACAAACGATTGAGCAACGCTGTTTTAGGGGATTATTTTGTCATCTAAACAATATTGCCACAGTTACCTATTTTCTAGTTGCATAAGAATTTCACTTTTGATGTATTTTTCTCGTGTAAAATTTGAGTTTGGAAAGACACAATCAGCTGTTCTATTTCTGTAGAGTGAGTGATATGAAACAAAGAAATATAGTAAGTCATGGTTTGAACCCGTCAACTAAAAAAAAAAAAAATCTGCTACTCTTCTTACCTTCTAATATCTCCACTAGGTGGCGGTATAAACCGAGGCATGGGCGTTGGAGTTCTTTTATATCCATAAATTCGGTCTCCCGCCAGGGATGTCGTTCGGCTATCGCTTCTGTCACCATGGTTACGACCGAAGCGTCTCCCTGGGTCAGAGGTCAGCTTAGGGATCCGAGATGCTGCAGCATTCCTCCGTAAAACCTCTGCTGCCGATTGCACCATAGGGGGAGTTGTTCCTTCCTTGTTTGAGTTTCAGTTTTGCTTCCCAGCATTCAGGACTACCCTGCAATACAATGGGAGATTTAGAAATGGACGGGAGGAATTCCTCTGAAGATTTCAGCAAACATGCACCGCACAAAAACTTTCTAAAAGGAGGAGAGACGAGTATGTGGTAAACACGAGAACAGAATACAAAATGAGTTTCTTACAACTTGAAGGGGGTAGTCTAAAGCGAATATATCTCTATTTTTCAAAGTGGAAGGAGATACTGATAGGTATTCTGATACAAGGTAGTGCGCAAAGATTCTCATTACTAAGTACTTTAATTCAAAATATTAGGTAAATGTGGAATAAAAAATTCTGAAAATAAACAGATCAGAAATAAAGAACCTTAATATCTCATCCTATCATGAAAATCTATTTCTGTATTATGCTATATTATCCGACTTTATCCTTCATCAATCAATGATATGCACTTTATCTGATTGTAAAAAGATAAAATATTCATTTATCTATATGTTTTTCATTAATTATACATTATTTTCGTCCCCTTTTTTTCTACAGTATGAGATTTTTAATGCTTGGCAAGCATTAAGTATGTTATACGCTTAGTCCGCCTCCAACCACCCACTAGAATAATCTGAAATGGAGGGCCTGAGTGCGCTGGGTAATTTGTTGTTCAATATTGTATTAGAAAAACAATGGAGTAAATATGTAACTTGAAAGCGTTTTTAAAAGACGTGTCCTAACTATACTCGAAAATGAATGGTGAAAATCTTTGCTCATTGACTTTATTGTATTATTTTAAAATTACGTAATGAATCTTAAGTTATGGTTTGGCAATAAATTGAGCACCTGCTTTGAAAAAGCAGGTGCTTAATTTATTGCCAATCATGATCTATTATTCTACATGTAAAATATTCATATATACTGGGATATATCATAGCATTTTCTGCAGCATCGTATTATATAATGCTTATATCATAGCATTTTGCTGCAGCATCTCGGCATTCTGATACAAGGTAGTGCGCAAAGATTCTCATTACTAAGTACTTTAATTCAAAATATTAGGTAAATGTGGAATAAAAAATTCTGAAAATAAACAGATCAGAAATAAAGAGCCTTAATATCTATTATATATTGTCTCCCTGGGTCATATTATGTCCCAGGATATATGATATATCCCAGAGCTATTAGAGCCTTAATATCTATTATATAATATCTATTAAACAATATTTATTTATTTATTTATTTATCGTGTTTACCATCATATTATCTACTCTTGAAAATCTGTGAAGAATAAAGTTCATGTTCTGTACACTTATGATAGAGTAAATATTGAATCATAGAAAAGATGGAGTAAGTAAGAGAGGGAACTGTTTTAATTTCAACAGAGAATCAAAAGTCGTGCACTTGTACAGTTTGAAAAGAGAAAATTGTATAACAAGGGTGTCGAAATTGAAACTAAATTACGGATACTGTGAATACGGGCTACTTTGGCCCTGGGATCCTTCTTTGGTCCGAACTGCGAAAAAAAAAAAAAAAAAAAAAAAAAAACAACGTTTTGTGTTAACCTTCGGGAAACAGTTTTTAAATTAATGTCAACAATTTCCGCTAGGAAGCAGTATTAAGCATGCAGTGATTTATACCAAGCAGTTTGATAGCTTTCCACAGGTAAGACCGTCATTTAAAGTGGTTAGGAGAGGGCAATTGACCCCCCTCCAACCCCTCCCCTCGGCTTTGAGAAATAATTTCATTTACATATTAGTGCGTAATTTTGACTGTTTGTCGGAATAATTTGTCTCGAGTATACACCCTTTGACTCCCCCTCCTCCCTCCCCCGGAAAACGTCAAAGTGATGGGCTTGTACACAGGAAGCATTATTAGTGGTTTTGTTCACTTTGTGCTGACACATGTTTTTATAACCTCTTAAACTTTTACATGTAGAAACAGTTGATTCGCTAAGTAGATTTATGAACATTATTTGATACTTAATGTAGTGTAAAAATTTACGTCTCATTTCCGTTAAGTTTTTTTTTTTTACAAATTTCAAAATAACAACATATCTCTTAACCTTAATTTAAACATTACACTCTACTTTGGTCCAGCACTTGAAAAAAACTTGAAAAACCCATCAGAGAAATTTGGAAAAGAAAAAAAAAGCTAAAAGTAAAACTCTGAACAGTAAAAACAGAAGCAAAAACTGGGAACTCTCAAGGGGAAAGAGAAATTGAATACAGACTCAATTTATTAGGTCACAGTTGTATGTTTTTTACTACGGAAGATGAAAAAGAACTGGAAGTTCTAAAAAGTCCAAAAGTCAACTCGATTGCATTTAATTCTTACAAATTTTGGGAAATTTGTTGGGAAGTTTATTAAATTTTGTTGCTGCAGAATGGAATGGGCTCAGGTTTCCACGGATAGCTTTTTACGTGAGAACAGTGGCGAATAAAAGGGGGGGGGGGTCATGACCCTCCCCCAAACCCACAACAGTATTTGAATGTTTGCTCGAAAAAATATAAAACTTGGTCGAAACACAAAGAAGGGGATCATGGGGGTCATGACAACCCCCCCCCCCCCCCATCAAAATCTGCGATAATATTTTGTAATCTGTTTTAAGGTTCATTGCATTTGAGTAGTGAAAATGACTGCTTGAAAAAAAAAAAAGAAAGACAAGCCGCACTGAAAACCATAATAAAAAACAGTAAATAGTTTACGAATTCTTCTTTTTTTTTTTTTTCTAGTAAAATGGCTTTTCTTGAGAGTTAGTCTGCGGCGCTGGGTTCAGGAGCCAGTATAATGAAAAGTAACAAAGAAGTGTCTCTGACGCTCGATCGCTTTTTATGCAGCAAATTTAACCAACGATAGTTTTTATAAAACCATATCCAAAGCTACAGGCATCGCTTCGATCGATAAAACATTTGAGTGTGTATTTTTTTTTTTTTTTAATATAAAGTCTTTGTAGATTATAATTTCTTTCCGCTGTAATTTTTTGATAGTTTCGTTTTTAGTCGTGCTGAGTTTATTTTTAAATGTGCTGTAAATAGTTTATTAGTTTAAATCAGTGTTTTGGATTTAGTATCGTGCAAGAAAAGTATCGTGTGAAACTTGAGGGTTGTATTAGCGCAAAATCTCATTATACAAAGGTTCTCGCAAACCTGCCCACCGTATAAGACGGAAGTCCTGTTGAAAAAAGTCGCATTTGTTAGAAAAGAACTATATAACAGGGGTTCCCAATTTTTTCTAACTCACGGCACTCTTTGACAAATTACAATTTTTTTCACCGCACCCTAATCTATTTCAATTATACATGCATATTAAAATATAAACAGCTCACAGTACCCCTTACCCCTCCTTGTAACAACCCAGTGAGCCGCGGTACCCACTTAAGGAACCCCTTACCTACAAGAAAAACAATGAAGTGTTTGGGTGATAACACAGTGTAGTCTATGTTTTTGGATTGTTGAAAAAAACTGATGAACCCAAAACCCCCGATGGAAACATATCTGGAGTTCCTGAAGACAATGAGACTGCAACGTCTTCGTCAACCTCCAATTTTCTACAGTTGGAATTAATCATTCGGTGAGTAATTTGTCAAGTTCGCGTTACATTTATGGAATATTTAATTTTTAATTAGATTTTTACCGAATTTTTTTACTATTATTTAAAGTGATGTTTTACTATTATTTTAAGTGATGTTATTTTTCTGCATACAAGATAGATGTGTCGAGTATCATGCAAATTTATAATCTAAGATGGATACGTGTCGAGTATTATGAAAATATTTAATCAACCAAGGGTTTTGTGATCCGAAATTTCCAAAAACTTTGAGCAGTCGTTTCCGAAAATTTTCGGCTTACGTTCTAAAACTGCAAAATTATTTTGAAAGAAAACTTTTTGAATGATTTTTGTCAATGATTTCGATGATTTTTGTAAGCATATTTGAAGAGCTTTTATGATTTTTGAAGAGTTTTTACGGGGGGGGGGGGGTCTCAGAAGAAAATTTTTGTAATTAAGACTACGTTTTTGAGCATGACCCTCTCTAAAATGAAAGAGTGCATAGCACCAATGGCACCAGCAAGTTTCGGAAATGGCTTACAATTAGGGATTCCTTGTTTTTCAAATGGTGTTCGATTAATAAAATTATTCAACCACCAAAAACTGATGAATAGATGACTTTTCTCCGTTTTCAGTTTATGAGACAATGAGACAATAGCTAGACCTACACATATTCTTCTTCTTTTTTTTTCTTTAACTTTCCTTAAACTTCTTGCAAAATGCATTTTTTTTTTTTTCAAATAGACAGATTTTAGGGTGAACACAAGTCTTTTACTAGCTCTAGTTAGTTCTACCATCATTTTAAATAGGGAAAACCACCTTGAGTCAAAGTAATCGAAACACAAGAGTAGCATTGGCCCAAATAAAAAACAATTAAAAAGGGTAATAAACCTTTTAAAAAAAGCTTACTGTTCAAAAACAAAATTAAGAGTACTTGACCACCTGTCTAAGTTGACCGCTTTTTTCAGGCACGGAATTAGCCCTTATCATACAAATCAACCTTTGTAAGTTGACCACCTGTTTAAGTTGACCACTAAAGTAGTGCACCGCAAGTGGTCAACTTACACAGGTTTCACTGTAGTAGCAAAAGTATTGCGGAAAAAGTTAAAAAAGGGAAAAAAAATTTAAAATTTGGGCCAAAGTAACCCATATTTACGGTAAGTAAGTTAAGAAATTAAATACTACATATGTATATATTATGTAAAACCCGACCTAAACATACTGCCTCAACTGTATTTTGTAAATGAGAAATGAGGGGGAAATGGAGCTCCAATTCAGTAGAATAAAATTCTAGCTGGCTGATAATCTTTCGCTAGATAATGATCTATTTCAACCAGCAGGACTTCTTTTGTACCTCATTTGCCAAGCTCGCGAAAAATGGATGAAATTTCACCTTCCACAAATAACTCTTCCTAATGGAGTTTCCCAATCGTTGAGAGGAACGCAACAAATGATTTTAACTGGAAAATGGCCGCAAATGGAACACGAGATGTTAGAGAGGATTGGGTCTTTTCGGAGAAACAAAACTTTTCACTGCAGCTAATTGTTTTGTAAACAAGGTATTTTAATATTTGCTCTAAAGAAGAGATTTTCTTTCTGAAAACAACAAATGGAGATTTAATCCTTGAAAACAATAAATTAAAAACAATAGCCATAATTTCTCTGTTAGCACCGAAGTATTGATACACATTTTGCTTAAACACTCTTACAGAGGTTTTCTTTTATTTTCACTTCTTCCATTTTTTTTTTTTTTTTGAAATATTTATATAATATTGCGTCCATCCCAAATTAGTTTCCACACTTGAATACTTCGTGTTACTGATACTGATGATTTTGTGGTGGTCTTAGAACGTTTTTAAAGATTTCAGAAAACTGTACCACAAATTAGCAACATTTTACTTACCAAGTCTTACTTTCTTGAATCAGTACCAGATTAATTTCAAAAATCCAGACCTCACGCACGATTAAGCCACAACCTATTTTGTAAGAACTTTAACACCAGTATAACAAAAAGATCAGTTTGCAAACGAATAAATTAACGGTTCATTAGGTAAAAGTTAATTTTATGTGACTACTGGTGGAAGAATCCTTACCAAATGGAGCGTGGCTTAAGAAGCGAACCCTGGATTTTTGAAACAGATTTGGTAATGCATAAAATACACCGCCAGCTCAATTATTCCATCCGAGGACTGCAGTTTCAACTGCAGTCCTCGGATGGAACAACTGAGCTGGCGGTGTATTTTATGTATTTCTGCCTTAGCCACGGCTTAGGGTGGTAACTTACTGTAAAAGAATTTGGTAATGATTTCAAGAGTCAATTTGCTTCCAAATAAATTAACGATTCATTAGGTAGAAGTTAGTTTAATATGATTACTGGTGAAAGTATTCTTACCAAATGAGGCTTGGCTTAAGTGTGTGCGAACCCTGGATTTTTAAAACTGATTTGGCAATGATTTAAAGAAGCAATACTCAGGTAGTACATGTCAATTAATAGCATAGCATCCTGAAATCTATGAAAAAATGTTAAAAATAATCAAAATTCAACTATTTACATGGTACGATCCAAAAGTAATGAGCTTTCGTTTAAAAAGACACTTTTATTGAGCTGATCGGTACAACTGACTAATAGTTTTAAAAATAGGCACCTTCCGCAACGATGTACTTCAGTAGGTGGCTTTTCCATGACTCAAAGGCATCTCCGAAGTCCTGTTCCGGGATATCTGCAAGAGCTACCTTGACATGTGCTTGAATGTCCTCGATAGAGCCGAAACGTTTCCTTTTCAGCACTGATTTTAATAGTGGAAATAAGAAGTCAGGAGGCCACACGCTTGCACTGTAGGAAGGCTAGGACACCACGGGAGCATGGAATCGGACCTTCTTCAGTCAGAACTCTCGGCATAAGTTTCGCGCAGACTTTCGGCATGTGCATTTCTCCGTAACAATGCGTTGCACCGTTGTCTCCGATAAGTCCAGGGCTTTTGCTACTTGGTAGAGACTCAAACACCAGTCCATGTTCAAAAATTCACATACTCGTTGCACATTCATGTCAGTAAGGGACGAGGACGGTCGTCCACAGACTGGGGTTCGTCAGTCAACACTTCCCGGCCTTACGAAAAGCCTCGTGAGCGTTTCTACTTGCAAATTATACAGACACTCAGTCCCAAACGCCTGTTGTAGTATTGCGAAAGTTTCGGAAGGAAACCGGAAACAAAATTTAATCTCTTTGCGTTGCTCAGACGAACTTTTCATATCACCGTGTCACGCACCACCATATAGGGGTTACTGTTAAAGCTGATGATGCCGTTCTGACAGCTGGGAGGCAACTGACCTGTGCTGCGCTCTAAATCCAATAATCCTCACTTCCGTCGCTCTGTCCAGGGCATGCACGCGTCAGTATAGCGTGAGGCTCATTACTTTTGGATCGTACCATGTAGTAGGGAAAATCGGGTTCTAATTGTAGTGACACAAGTCCAATCTTCATGAAGTTGTTAGAGGGTAGAACTCCCCCAAAAGTCTTGCTTTCCCCAAAAGTCTTCTGGATCCAAGAAAAAATGTCACGAAATCAGATTCGACAGGCCTCAGTGATATCCCATTGACACGCTACAGTCATATACCTCGCAAAATATAAATGAATATGCAAGTGATAAAAGCATGCCCTAAGATGGATTATCTGAAAAATTGAAAATTGTCTGGAAAGTGGACCTAGTGTTACAGCAATTTCCCAAAAGAGAAGCCTTGAAAATTTGCTCAATTAAAACCGCTTATATCTCCTGTTCTAATTAATTGAGAAAATGAAGCAAACATCATCTTTTTTTGGAAAGAAAGCCCTTTCCAACGATATATAATGTTAGGGGATGGAGGGATTTTTTAACCTCTAACTAGGCAAAAAACGTGAAATTTCAGCTAAATTAGTTAACTATGAAAAAACTAATTAGAAATTTAGAATTCGGGCTTCGAAGTGCAGATCCCCGGGTTATGTTCGAATTTTGTGCCAAGTTCAGGGCTGTAGTTGCTATGGGGTCTTCTGGCCATCGGGTGCAAACAAAGAAACAAAGAAACGCCGTCACCTTTTTATATATAGATAAAAGAAAGTAATTATGAATTTACATATTAACATACTACAAGTGGCAATATGGCTCGAGGCCAAAGGTTTTTCGGGGTTTGACCCTCCCCCTCCCCCCCCCCCTCTCGTCTCCGTCTGGTTGCATCCCTGGATGGAATTTCGCTCAAACATCATTAGAACAGTCCATATCGCCAATACCACGGTTTTGCAAATGCACATAAAGCTAAATTTACAAAAACTTGGTTTATTTTAGAAAAGTAGACTAAGAAACTCACTGCATGATGTGTGGTTGAAAGAAATACTTTTCAAGAAGAATGTGATGTTTGTTGAAGCAAAAAAAAAAAGGAAAGATAAGTATAGAATATATTTGTTTGTAGAATAATTGCTAAATTTCCAAATTTGACGATTTTCACTATTTTTCATTCATACCTTTTTTATAAAATAATACATTTTAACTTAATTCAAAGATCAGTAATAGGTACGTTTATAAAATTTCTCACAAGTCTCTATGTATATATTTCTATGACTAATAATAAAAAGTTATTTGTAAACGAACACTTTTTTTGTGATGTTTTTCATGCTTAAGAGCCATTATTTTGAAATTCAGACAAAAAACGGAAATTTTGGCAGTGACCTTTTTTGATTTTCCTAATTTTTTTATATCTCAAAGTAGGCCATAAGAAGTAAACATTCTGAAATTTTTAGCTTTCCAAAAAATTTTTTTCGCTCGTTAAAAATTCCCAAAGTTTGACGTTTTGCAGCGCTTTTTAGAAAAATTCTAAAAGTCGCATTTCAGTGCGCTTTAGCTCTCTACAGAAACACCACCCCACGGTTATGTTTATATTTATTGGTTGTACTGTATCTAGTGATGATGACTTCATAGTTATTTTGGTTGGGGGTTGTTGATTTCTTCAGATAAGGGGTCGCAAAGTATGGATTTTATCCGTTTTGGCGCAAGTTGAACCTGAGTTATTTCCCCCAAAAAGCCACCCCCCGAAAAAAATATAACATATACTGAAAGTTTATACTATGAAGAGAGTAAATGACACAAAATTTGTTTGAGGTTTAATTTTTTTAGGAGAAAAATACCCTGATATTTTTCAAATTATCAAAAATTGTGCTTTTTTGATCGCAATTAACTCAAAACAGCATCACTAGGAAAAAAAAAAACCTTTCATATATTATGGTACCTGGCTATGTGTAAAACATCATGAAAAAGAAAGCAGCATGGGATCTCTTCTTGTTTTCCAGAAAATAATTTTTTTTGTAGCTCATTTTATGCGTTTTCTCGTACGTAAAACGTGTTTCCAGTATGCAGATTAGATCTTCTAAAACTTTAAAGACGTAGTAAGAATGTATATACAGTGGCTCCCAAAAGTGTTCGTACACTTTGAAACTTTTTAGTAAAACCAAAATAACGCGGAACTGAATTCGAATACGAAGTTCAATATTTTTCCACATCATTCCTATGTCATTCTAAATACAACCCAGTAGTTTTTTTTTTAAATATAGACGGATCTTCTTTTTGAAATGGGTCAAAAAACGAAGAGACAGAGAAATAACACGCCACAAAAGTCATCGTACACTTAAATATTTTCGAATAAATTCATGATTAAAACTATCATATGCCGTTTGTTTAATATTTTTGCATTGTGTTGACCCTTAAAAGTCATTTGGCTATAATTTTTTGTTTATTTATTCGGTAATATTGTGCTTATTACTTTAAAATGGCTGGTAATCATAAAAAACAACAAACACCATTCGAAATTTGATTTTTTTCCTCACGGAGCGGTAAGTGGGTTTAAAATGTCTTAAAATTAGATAATTTATACCATTCTATAGTAAACTGCTAGATTAAATGCTTTAAAGAAAAGAATCGGCCCGAAAACAAAGTAAGAAAATGTCAACTGGCAAAGTTAACAAAACGTGATCGGAGATTTAAAGTTAAAAAATTATGAAAAATACACATTTGAGTGCTGTAAATGTTTCTGCAGAGTTGAATGAAAAAATTTACATTTAATTTTTACATAAAATTGTTCACCAAGTAAAATGGGACCTCTTCCCGCTGAAATTTTCTTGGTCGTGCGAAAAACAGAAAGCTTACGCTTTTCGTCGCAAAATCAATGATAAATAAGCTCAAAACGTTTCACAATTGTCTTACTTACAGATAAAAATGAATTTAACATTTTTGGTTAAATTGTTGTATAATTGTAAGTAGAAGAAAAAAATTGGAACTTAATCTTAAGAACTTATTTGGATCAGTTAATCAGGACGGTGGAGGTGTTATAGTGTGAGGGTGCATATCAGCATCAGGACTTGGTATTTTGGATTTTTTTGATGAAATAATGAATCATGACATTCCTACAAATATTTTAAAACCCAATTTTGAACTCTTAGACAAAAATATGGTTATTGGAAACAAGTTTTTTTTTTTTTTATCAAGACAACGATAAGAAGCACACGGTATCCAACGTTTGCGTCTATTGCCTCAAAAATTGTCCTAAAGTTTAGAAAATACCCCCTCAATCTTCAGATTTAAACTTGATGCAACATATTTAGAGATATTTGGTGGCTAGATTACGAAAATACGGCTTTGAAACGAAAATAGAGCTAAAACAGTAAGACTCAAAGTGTTGTTGAACACTTACTCAGAAATTACGCAAAAAAAGAAAGAAAAAGAATGAAATTTATTCCCATGCGTTTAAAAGATGTTGTTGATACTGCATGGTATTCTACTAAATAATAACTTAATAAAAGGTTAGATTATTCAATAATATATAGACATTTTTTAAAGTGTTCGAAGACTTTTGTAAGATAAAATTTCCGGCACTTTTTGGTTTTTTATTTTTAAAAAATTAAGTTTTAATATTTTTTATAACTTTTCATGTAGTTTTGTTAAAAATTTATCATAGATCTTATAATTAAACACCTGTTCCGAAATATTAATTCTAATCAATGAATAGGGGCCAATTTTGCTGAAAGTCGAAGGTGTACGAACACTTTTGGGAGCCACTGTATGTGTGTATAGAGAAAGAAAAAGACTAGTGATACTTTATTTTTCTGATTTTTACAAATTGATGTTATTTTAATTGCAGGTAATTCAGAAAACGATAAATCGATATCATATATATATATATATATATATATATATATATATATATATATATAGAGAGAGAGAGAGAGAGAGAGAGAGAGAGATTTATCGTATCAATCCCAAAATAATTCTTTCTTATTTATGTCCGTAGCAATGGAAGAAATATCATGAACAATATCTGTTTCACTTTCCTCTAAATGCCTTTTTTCTATGTCATCTTCAAATACCTCTAAAAGGCTGTCGGTTCTTGATAAATCAGTATTATCTGCTTTTTTCCCCCCTTTGTACATCGGTTAAAAGCAGCTTCAATTTGACTTTTTGTCAGATATTCGTTCGGTTGGAATATTTTTATGTCTTCAATCATCTCTATTCTCATTACATGTTCTGCAACAAAAGAGAAACCAAAGAAGAAAACATTTTGGAAATCTCATGTGAGGGGTGGGCTCTCTCAACTCGTAAAAGTACACAATTTTCATTGAAACAAATAGAATTTCTTTATGAAAAGTTCCTTTATGGTAAAAAACCGGCAGAAAACAGACGTCCGACCAAGTAGAACATGCCATGAGAACAGAGATGATTGAAGACATAAAAATATCCCAACCGAACGAATATCTGACAAAAAGTCAAATTCAAACTGTTTTTAGCTGATATCCCAAGCAAGAAAAAGCGAATAATACTGATTTATCAAGAACTGACAGCCTTTTAGAGGTATTTGAAGATGACATAGAAAATAGACATTTAAAGGAAAGTGAAGCAGATATTGTTCATGATATTTATATATTTATATATATATATAAATATACACATATATATTAATATATATATATATATTAATATATATATATATATATATATATATATATATATATATATATATATATATATATATATATATATATATATATATAATATGGATTTATCGTTTTCTGAATTACCTGCAATTAAAATACCATCAATTTGTAAAAATCAGAAAAATAAAGCATTACTAGTCTTTTTCTTTCTCTATACACACATATATACATTCTTACTACATCCTTAAAGTTTTAGAAGATCTAATCTGCATACTGGACACATGTTTTACGTACGAGAAAACGCATAAAATGAGCTGCAAAAAAAATTATTTTCTGGAAAACAAGAAGAGATCCCATGCTGCTTTCTTTTTCATGATGTTTTACACATAGCCAGGTACCATAATATATAAAAGGTTTTTTTTCCTAGTGATGCTGTTTTGAGTTAATTGCGATCAAAAAAGCACAATTTTTGATAATTTGAAAAATATCAGGGTATTTTTCTCCGAAAAAAATTAAACCTCAAACAAATTTTGTGCCATTTACTCTCTTCATAGTATAAACTTTCAGTATATGTTACATTTTTTTCGGGGGGTGGCTTTTTGGGGGGAATAACGCAGGTTCAACTTGCGCGAAAACGGATAAAATCCATACTTTGCGACCCCTTATCTGAAGAAAGCAACAACCCCCAACCAAAATAACTATGAAGTCATCATCACTAGATACAGTACAACCAATAAACATAAACATAACCGTGGGGTGGTGTTTCTGTAAAGAGCTAAAGCGCACTGAAACGCGACTTTTAGAATTTTTCTAAAAAGCGCTGCAAAACGTCAAACTTTGGGAATTTTTAACGAGCGAAAAAAATTTTTTGGAAGGCTAAAAATTTCAGAATGTTCACTTTTCATGACCTACTTTGACATATAAAAAAATTATAAAAATCAAAAATGGTCACTGCCACACCTTGTCTGAACTTCAAAATAATGGCTCTTAACACAATCCGCCACAAATAAACTAAATGAAAATATAATGACAGTAAAAAGAGATAAACGTATTTTAGGAAGTGTTTTCATAAAACAGTGAAGTTTCTTTTGGGAAGTAATTTGGATTAATTACTAAGGTTATTGAAGGAATCATGTGGGTCAATTGCATCCACCCCTGCTCCCTGGATTTTGAAAACATTTTGTTGTTGTGCATTAGTGTATGCATGTAGTTGTTATTCCCCTATAATATGTAACAAATATAAACCATACTGTTAGTAATAAGTGCGACAGATGGCGTTGGGGTCAACAAACTGGTAGGAAAGACTGTAAACTTGAGTCACCGATCGATGTGTAAGCACGCTCAGGCCGCCTGGACTTCGTTTAAATCGAATCATGTAGCCCCTTAAATCGTAATTGAACTCAGAAGAAGTTAAAATCGTGTAATTATTTTCGATGTCAATTCTGTGAGTCAAATGATTCATTTCCAGGCCGGTACAGAATGTCTCAAGTAGGAATAAGTTCAGGTATCTAAGCGCAAATCTTGATTCAATCTCATTTAAATCAGTTTCTTTGATCTGAATAATTTTTCAATTCGAATCTTTCATAAATAAAATACACCAACAAAGCGCAGTGGTATGTAACAGATTTATGCTGCCCCCCCCCCCCCGCCGCGGGAAAACATTGAGATAATGGGCCAGGATGATTTTGATATTTTCCGGCCTTTTCGTAAAAGTCTTTATATTCACAGAATGAGTACAGAGTTTAAGTAACTCAAAATGAGAACGGCTGTAAGCTATGAAGAATAACATACCATAAAATAGCAACAAGGTAACTAACTCTACTGCCGCCAGAAAGCCACTGAGCTACAACCAGTGCTCTTTTAACCCCTTATGTTGTAAACAACGTGTGAAAGACGATAGCTGTACTTAGTCAACGAACCAGGGAGACCATGGTTACACCCAGTCAAAGGCCCCCGAAATTTCGCAGAAAGAGTAATTTGTGGTGTTCTGTTAACATGTGTCTTCGGCACCACTGGAGTTTTAGTAATGAAGTGGGTTCAGCAAGGTCACGGGTAATTTTTGGTTTCAAGACCGTGAATGATTTGCTGGGGAGTGTGATAGAACAGGTTGGAAAGTTCCTTTTCGAAAACACTTTACTACCCGTTTGGAAGAAAAAAAATGTTGAGGAAATTGAAGAGGAGTCCGTTCTTCAACTTAACAAAGGGTTTTTTTTAACAAGAAAGTATAAAAACAAAATAAATTTTGATAATTTTACCGAATAGGGAAATGTTTGGAAGGTCGCAATGACCTCTCGTAACCTCCCATTGGGGTGCCCCTGAGTGGGAGGGAATCAAATTTGTTGAAAAATAGTGTGACATTATTTATGTACTGCCTTATACGGAAAGAAGAAAAGTCTTTTTATTGTCAGAAACTTTCAGATTCTATTTGACCATCTTTATATTTAAGCACTCTTCGAGCGACCTCCACAAACATCCATTTCATCCACAAACTGCTTACCATGATTTTCAATGGAGGTGACTTCCGGAACTAAAGTAACTTTCCAGAGAACACCCATTTCATTCAATGAGCCTTCGCCATTTCCGGAGACCCGACCAGAAAGGCGGAAGTTATTCCCGATATCCTGCAACTTCCATAATCGCGGTTTATCAAAACATTGCACATAATGTGACTTCTAGAAACTATCGTAGATTAGGCGATGGCTGCATTGTTCGATAACCAGAGAGAAAATGTATGTTTTGGAACATAAAGGAAGGTTTCGTCACGACGCCTCGGTAATATACAGGATGCTGGGATCGAACTTTGGAAAATGAACTTTTAGTCGGAGGTAATGGCCAAATTCTCGGACCACCATTGGAGGAAAAACAATATTTTGCTCTTTGTTATAGAATTTCAAATATCATTGCTCTGTTCCTAAAAATAAGAAGGCGGCGTCCTTTTTTTCTCACGTTTGCCATTACTTTACATTCCAAACAAATAACTTCGTGAGAAGCTGTGTTTATAAAACGCTATTTTTGAAATTTCATCAAAGAAAGTTGTGAGGCGTAGAAACGTTCATTGTTATTTCAGCACAACTTTTATTGCTGTAATCTTTCTCATAGTTTGACTTTCTTTGTCATGATAAATGAAAGACAGTGCTATTTCCAAAGAATTCGTAAAGTAGGCTATAATTATGTTGGTGTCAATTAGCATAATGCGGAATTATCTCCATGGAAAAATAACTTCAGAATAATTCTAAAGATAGAGTAGATAAAAGAATTTAACTTTAACTAGAATGATGCTGAAAACGAACTCGCTATTTTTCCAAAATTATTAAAGAGAAAAAAAATTTACAAAAAATTAATCAAAAATACAATTAGATTTATCAACTTCCTGTACGCATACTGAAATTTTGAAAACTTGTGGTCTAGTATTTTAAGCTATTTAAAAAATGTTTTATTTAAAAGTGACATTATAATATAATGCATCAACATTCACAGACGAACGATTGCCATTGTACATTGAGCCTTTTATGTCCATTTTACAGAAGTTATTAATTAAGGCATATTACAACTAAAGCATCATCGAACAAGAAAGACAGCAGCTTGTACATGAACTGGTGAGGTGAAACGAGGTTCTCCTGAATATTATTTATTATTATTTTATGAGTGAATAGTTTTTAAGTACAGTCAGGGGCAAGAGCAAGTACTCGTCAATTGTATTTTTCACAGTATTATCAAGTTTTGAATATTAAAAAGATTTTTTTTCGTATTCAATTCGCCAATTCAATTTGATATGAGAGAAACATTTTATTAAATTGATGCAAGATTGGAACTCAGATTAACAATAAAACGAGAGCACGGTAGGGATACTTTTCGGCTGTTTTGGATGTAAGTGGTTTTATCCACTTTTGCTTGGCAAGCGGGACGGTCTAACTTTCAGCCAAACGCACATTTTAGCTAACACGCACTTAAACTTCACCGCAATAATGCGAGGCAAACGCCAATTATAGAAATGAGAGAAATATAAAATAAAAGTAACCGGTAACAATAATTTTAACAAAACTGTTAGACTTTTGAAATAAAAAAAGAGAGAGAGTTTTAATTTCATTACATGCAAGAAATTGAGTGGAATGCAGAAGAATCCCAGTGCTTCCATGCTTTTTTAAGAGGGTCGAAGCATACTAGGTTCGAAGAGAAAAAATAAAGCGAAGCAATTTTTATTGATGAAAAAACATGACTTTTCCATAATTAGTAATCCACTTATAAAAGTTTTTAAAAAAAAACTGGCTTTTTCCAATACCAAAAAACGGTGCATAAAAATTGTGTCATCCATTATTTTTTACAAAAACTCATTACTGGATGGAAAATTAATTGAATACGGTAATTTAAAACCTGAAATAACGTATTAAATATGCCGACCTGGCGCTTATTTATTATTTAAATACGGAGTATAACCTGAAATAACAAATGCCTTCTTTCTAACTTGCAAACAAAAGGATTTCCTGCGCACCAAAGATAAAAGTCCCATTAACTCCCTTGCATTCAGTCATACTGAACTCTGCCGCCTAAAAAATATGCTTATGCAATAAATAAACAATCTCGGGACCCTTACGCAAGACCCAACGCACACACACACCTGTTTAAAGAGAATAGGAGGGAGAAGCCCCCTCCGCCATTTATAATACGAAGCCATCAGAGGCACCTTGCGATGCAGAAAAATTAATAGCACAAGGGCTTTGTGGCACTTGTGAAAAATGTAAGGAAAAGAAAAAAAAATAAAACTCATCAGAAGTAGGGAAAAAATCAAGTCAATTACCCTACCCATTAGATTATGGCTACGAAGTTGAAAGGAGAACGAAAATGGGGGTAGTTTTTCTTGAAGGTTTTTTTTTCTGCTGCATGTTGACCCCTTAAGGATCCTTTTCAGAAGATTCCACATTTATTTAACGGTGTAGAGTTCTATAGATCTTATTTCTTTAGATCAGGGGGTTTCATCCCACGTATCCCCTCTTTGTGCACCTATGCGTGCCACCAACAAATCACGTGAGTTTTTGTTAAAGTGTGTTCATTTTTAATTTCTGTAGTGTTAAAGATTATTCATGAATAGGTGATTTGAACTAAAAGAGAGAAAGGTTATTGATTTGGACGTTTTATGACTAAGTTTTATTGCATGAGATACTTACTGGAAATAATAGCGAGAACGCTTGGCTTGTTTTTGCTAAATGCTATAACTTTCTCTTCAGGAAAGTTAAACTCGAAAATCCTTTTCCTCACAAATGCGCAGTAGTCAACCCTTGAAACAGGTCCGGCATTTAAAGAGGTCAGTGGAGAATTGCCAACTTTGCAAAATTAGTGTATTTTACTCACAAGTGGGCGGGGTTTTTTGTTGTTTTTCGACACAATAGGTAATGAATATACAACCCTTTGCTCCCCTCCTCCGGACAAATAGAAAATGATGGGCCTGTTTAAAAGGGACCGCACGTCTCTCCCCTCCCCTCTTCCCCTAACACTCTATTTTTTTTAAAAATATGAATTGTACAAATACTTTTTTAAAATTTTCATGTAAAAATGTCGTAAACGTTGTCTTTTCGCCAAAAAATATTACTTAAGTGTACGAGAGAAATAAAAAACGAATGTCCATTTCACATTTTTTTTTTTTTTTTGCAAGGCTTTGATCCTTAAATTTATTTACAAAAAATATACATTTATGTCTTCTCAATCAACTGCCCTCCCCCCCCCCCGCCATGTAATAGAACAAAAAAAAAGTGATAATGTGCATGTGAACCGTTATAAAATATAGTACCCTTATAAACACATCACATTTGAACTCAAACATTCATTGCAGCTACTGTAGCGATGTTCTACATTTCTTTCCACCTCGTAAACTGTACAATTACTGCGCTGACAAAGTGATTGCTTTAGGCCGCGCTCTAAGTAGACAGGTGCAGCAGATGCAACAGGTGCTTCTACAACCCGCAAACAAGCTCAAGGGCCCTAAGGCCCATTGCGCCTTTTTATCGATGCATTATATTGTTTTCTGTTGTAAAACAAACTCAAATGATCTTTTTAACATTTAGAATTTCATTAGAACTCCTATCTGAAAACAAAACATACCTCTTTTATGCACAAAGAAATACAGTCGAACTTGCTTATAACGAGCAATGATTTAACGAAAACACGGATTTAGCGAGGAAATCAGGAATATTTGGTAGGTATAATGTTTAATCTAAGGGAGCATAACCCGCTTTTAACGAGCAATCCCCGCATAAAACGAGCAATATTTTTGTAATTCATTAAATTTTTATATTCATATAACTTCCAGTTCAGCATCCTTCCTTAGAAATATTCCTTTGACACTCTGAAGTTAGTTGAACCTTAGTGTTGAGTCATATATCCAGAGAAAAAATTATGACGGTCCTTTTCTTTTTCTAAATTTGTGGAGTAAAGAAGTATTTAAAAATTAAATATTAGTTGACGTCAATATGTGATCACTTCCGAGATGTACTTCCGAGAATATTATAGCCTAACTTCATGCAAATGAAGATGAAAAAAATAACGAAAGCGACGACGATAATGATAAATGTGAAGAATTTGTGCAGAAAAACGTGAACCTTTCTACGAAGTCACAGGTTGTAAGTGTCGATTTTTTTCGGTTGTACAAGAAAGATACAAAGGCAGTTCAAAGTAAGTTAACAAGAAATAATACTAACAATAAGCAAAAATGTAGAAATCTTCCGAATTTTTCAAACTTGTTTTTTACGAGCACTTTGTTATAACGAAAAAAATATCGCAGTTACTTCAGCTCGATATAAGCTTGTTCGACTATACTTGCAAATCCATCTGCTTCAAATGACAGTCGTTGTTTTCAACCGTAAATAATTTTTTTACGAAAATTTGATGTTGAACATATGAGTAGGCTTACTATTAGGGGGGGGGATGTAGGAGAAAATATTTTAACTTGTATTTTCTTCTACATTTATCCCCACCACTCTAATCTTACCCCCCCCCCCCCCAAACCCATCCCCGCCGCCTAATCTAGCGGCCCTAGCGGCCAGAAATGTTATAAACCCCAAGCAAAAATGAGAAATTTTCTCTTATTTTTTAGACATTTTTAGTAAATAACTTGACGCTCACAAACTTTGTGCGCTACAATTTTAATTTTTAAACAGTTTGTTTCGTTTTTTATTAAATACTGTGCGTTTCTTTCACCCCGCTTGAATGTTTTATTAAAGAATAGTTTTGACATTTCAGAAAACGATTCTAATTTAATAAAACTTCTGATTGACATCGATTTTTTTCTTTTTAATCAATTTCACTATCCATAAAATTTATTTAAAATTTCCATAAATCATGTATTTTCTTCCACAATAACAAAGCATGAAAAAAAAAATCCGAATTTACTAAGTACTTTTAATAACAGCGCTTCCCTAGTTGACTTGCAATGAAGCATAGATCTCCTAGATTCCTTCTGACCTCCTTTTCTGTTTTTATCTTGGTCGTTAAGCTTAAATTAAATGCAACCGTTAAAATGACTGATGTTAAGGTCAACGTGAACTTCCGGTATTTAATAAGAGCTGGAGCTAATCTGAGTTTTAAATGTAAGAAAATTTTTAGAAAGGTCGTTCATTATGACTGCTATAAAAAGCACTTTTAATTGGAACTCAAATCCAAGAATTTTATAATGATTATTATTAGTTGGATCTTGTTTCAAATAAATATAATTTGGAATGAAAATATGTCATTCAGAGGGATAATACTTTAGCTTAAAATAGAGGTCATCGTTTATGTATTTGTTTATTTTTATAACGAAATTTTTTTGCTGTGTTCTTTTATAAACAGTAATATGGTTGAATTTGTCATCTTTAAAATGAGGAATGTCTTGAACGTTGAAAAGCTTGAAGATATACACGCCCTATATAACACGGTACTTGTACAATACGGTTTCGAGATTAAACAGAGAAAAAATTGCGATTTTTATAACACGGTTTTTATAAAACGCAATTTGAAAAAAGAAATGAATTTCATTTTTTGTTTTAATTTAATGTTAAAAGACACGGAAAATAATATTAAGCTAAATTTTGCAAAAGATAAATTAAAAAACATTGTAATAAAATAATTCTATTTATTCGCAACATCAGAGCTCGAATACGCTACCTTGCGCTGATTAACAATACTGTTGAAAAAGGTAAAACATTCCATTCCACGTGTTTTCTTTGGGGTAAATTACAGGTTTTAGACAGATTGTGGTGTAATGTGATTTTAGAAGAAAAGATAAGAAAGCTTCACATTCAAACACGATAAAAAATTACTGTCATTCACTAAGCTTCAAAGCAAGTTATAAGTTACGGCATTTGTTTGTTTTAACTTTTTCATCCGCCATTAGACAGTGGCTGCAACGCCCCCTATAGTTTATTGAAGTTGCGAATTTGATTTCATACTTTTTCTTTTAGCTGTTGCTCAGACGAACTTGTCGGCTGCAGAAAATCTCTGGTTTTCTTTTGGATCGTATGCGCTTTATTCTTTGTAAATGAAGTTGATGATGTATTTTTTTTTTTTTTTTTTTTTTTTTTTTGCATGAATTAAATAGCGCGTTTTATATATTTTATTGAATCGAAATTCAAAATTTTACACCTTAAGACTCGACTTTGATTTAACACGGTAGTACACATAGCCTCAAATTACTTTATTTCTATTATGCTTTCGAAACAGCACGGTTTCGATGTAGCGCGAAACACGGCTTCGAAGCAAACCGGTATGTATTGCCCTGATTTATAATATGTTCATGCATAATTAATATAAAAGGTAAAATAAATAAATAAGTCTGGTATAACACAATTTCGATATAGCACGGTATGAATTAGCAGTATTATACGAGGGATACGTGCATTCCCTTTCTCACGTAAAATGCTATGGTTCAAGTCATATTTGTGACAGATTACACATCGAGTGACCACGTGTTGTTCCTGATCATTACATTTGAGGGGTAAAAACTATCACTGAACTTTTATTTGAAAAAAAAGTAGAAAAATGAAATATTGTCTAGATTTATAGAATACTTCGCTTCACTGTGACTACAATAGATGAACAGTAATTATCTGTTTAGTCTATTAAAATTTGCCTTTGTTGAACTGCCTACTAAGCTTATTATTAGCTTATAATAAGCTTAGTATTATTAGCCTGACTAGAAAATCACCCTTCAAGGTATGAAATTTGTTACGACAATTGAACAAAGCAATTGCCTGTTTAGTGACATTTTGATAGTTGAAATTTTAACTCTAACGCCAGTGGATTAAGCCCAGAACTCGAGTAGATGGCGCTGACCACTTTTTGTTTCTTCATTCTCCTAAAATTACAGTTTTACCAGTAAAACAGTTAAGTTTCCGGATCTAGTCAAATAAAGCATTGTCAAAATAAAGCATTTCCCTGCATGTCAAACATTACCAAAAAAAAAAAATTATTAAATTATCATGCCATGGCGCGAGTTTCATTGTTGATGACGTCAGGAGCGTTACTCGTTTAGTGAATTCGCTATTATATATATGAGGATGAGTAACAAAATATGCATATATTTATAAACATCCTCTTCCCTTTTCTGATATTCAATTATTTGTGTCACTTTTTGAAAGTTGATATAAAAAGAGTGTTATTAGCTTTTGATTAGTGTTTCCACATCTATTTCAAATGTCAAAATTATTTACAGTGAGATCAGTCAAATGTTGCCTGAAATAGATAGGGCGATCATCAATCACAATGTTAGGGTTTATCAAGTTCATTTTTTGCTGTAAGAAAAGATAATGAATGGATAATTTTAGAACTTTCAGGTAATTGTTACAGTACAATTAGAAACTGCGACCAGTATTTTAAAAAAAGACTAAGAATATACTAGTCTATTATTTCTAATAAGAAGAAAAAACTAAGAATATTGATACATATGAAAACAAGAAGCAAAAACTTCATGATCGGAATTCGAAGATATTTCAAAATTCCGAGGGTTGTTTTTTTTTAATCATCTTGTGTGCATGCCTGCTGCTTAATTAAGACAGCTTAATTAAGTCAAAAGTACTACGTTTAGTCCACTGAATATTATAAAAAAACCAATGGATCCAGAAAAAGCTTTTATTTTCCCAACAGTTATTTTTTATTTAATTTTTTAAAATGTCGGATTTTGGAAATAAGGCTTGGTCTTTATGACGTCATAAGTGATGTACTTCGGCGCGCTACTCTACTGACGAGCTGAATGTTAACACATTGTTGAAAAAAAAGGTTGCCATTAAACAGTAATATTAATATAGCAACCATAATGAGAATTTTGAATGAAGGCATTTCTGAAGCAAACAAGAAATCCATTATTATGATTACGCTATAATATTTTTATCTTGATCTAATGCCACAATATTGCGCTATGCATCAGTGCATGGCGTCTCATCACTTGTCACTTCAGAAGTGTAAAAAATAAAATTGAATCTGCGCAAAGATTATTATTATTTTTTAAATATAAAACTCTTTCAAATTATTTAAAAAAGGTTAAATCCTATATATTAAGTCTGCTCTTTCACAAAAAATATTTTTAAAATTTCGGAAACAACCCAATTGCTGTTGTATAAATAATTTAAAAATGCATAACTGAAAAAACAAACTAGTTGATCAATAATTATCTAGGAGTGATCAAGTAATATCCCTACGCAAAGTTACTTTCTGATAATTGAATGTTTAAAATATTTTAAATCGTATTTTAATTTTCTACGAAAAGAACATTGCATAGGACTTGCCTAATTAGGGATCAAACTTTTATCAGAAATTAAAATTCTGCTTTAAAGAATTTTTTCACAAAATAGATGGTTCCTTTTTTTTGATTAAGAATTACTGTAAGTCACCCCAACTATCATTTTAAAAATATTTATTTTTATTTCGTTACGATCGGCGTCATATACTCACTCATTTTCCGAAAATTGTTGTAACTTGAAAAGCAATTTCGAATATACAAAGCTTTTACCGTTTAAAGCTGTTTTCAAAATTAAGAAATGCTACACCACTTCTAAGATATTTTGTATCAAATGTTCCATTTAATTTGCTGTCATACTCCTTCCTCCATTCTCGCATGCTGTATGTACAGCTCATGACTTTAAGATTGTTTTATTCGACATTTTGAACCAGCTTCCATTGATTTAGATTGTGAAACGTGCTCGTCTATATGGGCAATGTTCGAAGCAATGACGTAATTCCTGCGGAAAGTTAATTAGAGTGGAGGACACAATCTTAAGTATCTTTCAAAAGGAAAGGAAATTTTAATGACACGAACGAAGGAGCAATTTCACTTTCTGTATTCGATGGAGATGGAAAATATTTGAAAACGTTTTGTTTGTTTTTGCTTAAGATATGAAATACGACTCGATTGCTTTTGAATACTCACGTTCCTTTCGAATCAATAGTTTTTGAAAAAATAAACACCTCTGTTTTTTAACGCATAAAAGCAATAAAACACACGGGTAGTTCAGATTTTTAATAGATTTTTTTTTTCTAATCTCAACTCTAGCTTTTATTTATTTCTACAGAAAAAGGAAATTAATTTGTGTATGCCTATATTATAAATTCGATTGATGAATCAAAATTTTACTTAAATAACTTGATTTTAAATATCGTTTTTGTAATTCCGAAAGGTTACGGGGTTTTGTGAAATTTAAGATTGTTTTGTTTGTTAAGTTATTTTATTGTTTTGAAATTTTAAAAGTTGTATTCTCTGCGTTATTTAATTTGAATTACGTTATCTGTGATAGTTTTTAGAATCTTGAGACACATAGACACAAAATTGCTGTTATTGTTCCTTTAGGATCGATGAAAGATGATGAGCTAACAGGAAAATACATAAAAACAAAAACAAAAAAACATTGTTGAAGTCTCTTGAATCTCATGCCCTCCTCCGCGCTAGTTTTTATTCACTTTTCACAAATGGAATTAGGCACCATGTTGTAATGTCAATTGATTTTGCATCAAAGTTTCGATTTTTTCTGATCTTATATCTTTTTAATATTAGTACTCTTTTCAACAACATACAAGGGTCTTGCGAAACGAAATTTTATAAAATTATGATAAAATTAAAAGACAGTCAAAAGGGGAACAAATATTTATAATTTAATTAATAGGTTTAAGTTTATAAAATATTCATCCATAACACTTTTCTTTTAATCATAACTATCATTTAACAAGTTTAGTCTCTAAATCTCTAAGTGGTCGCTGATACATAAATGTCAAAAGTTAGAAACTGTAATCACAACATTAGTTTAACTTCAAGTATGAGCTGTTTTTGAGCTTGATAAACTTAAAAATCTATTTAAGTAAAATTCTCTGCTTTCGTAACAATTGGGGTTTCTAATCAGTTAACACTTTTTGTAGTAGGGTAGACCGGGGCGCGTTTACGCATGAAGAACGTTTACGCGGTACCTTTTTTTCAAAACGAATAATAACTGGAGAGCCAACAGTCATAACAGGTTGATGCTACTCCTTAGCTAATATTCTCACAAGTTTTTGAGCATTAGTCGAGCTTCGGTACAGCATGCAGAAAGAGTAATCTGTTTTCTACCAAGTTGAGTAAATTTTGTGTTGAACGCTTTGAAGAGTATTGTGAATAAATAATACTTTGTTAAGAAAAAAAAATATATAAAAATTAGCAGAATTTCATCCTTTTTTGAGAATTATATTTGTATCCACAATGTTATTAAATTTTTTGCATGGTAAAGAATAATCCAAACATGGCGACGGGGCAAGTTTACGCGTTAAACATCGGAGCACTATTACGATCGTTTTTACTGTATCTTACTTAAACATGCCCCTGAAACTTTTTTCACTCCAAACTGGTTCAAACACTTTTTAGTATTTTCCGGTTATTTAGTTTTTTAAAATTACCATTTAATTTTTAATTAAGTTACACATTCGTATCTTACAGCTTACAATCATATAACGCTGTCTTCATCTCCCTTCAGCTTCAACTTTATACGCACTTCAGTCTGTAATAAATTTGCTTTATTTTAGTGATGGTAAGACATTCTGTTCAAAACACTAACAGAACCACGTTAGGTGTCAAAATAAATATGCGTAAACATACCCAGTGTCCGGCAAGTTTACGCACCCGACTTGGACTCAAAAATATTTTTTTTTTTTTAACTATTAAAAACACAAGCTGAGCAACAACTCAACATACCAATTTTGACTCAATTGACTGCTTCATAAAACCGCAATGTGTTAAATTTCCCAAGTTAAAACATAAAAATTAGAAAATTCATTGAAAAAAATCCTCGTAAACGTGCCCCGGTCTACCCTACTATTGACAAAATGAAGGTTTTCGACCAGTTGAATACGTTTGTGTTTTTTTTTACGTTTTTTTTTCTGTCGATACCTTTTCAGAAAAAGTCATAAACCCTCTTGTATACATGCCCAAGTAGACTCGGGTTGGTCCATTGGTTTTATTGAACATTGTGTGACCTGTAGCATTAGGACTAATAAACGCTTTAAGTATTACATTTTCAGTAAAGCGAATGTATTCTTCCAATTTAAAAAAGTCAGGTGGAAGGAAAAACTGTTTACCGGATGGATAACAGAAAACTTATCTACAACTTTACTATTTACTTATAATTACAACGTCTCATTAAAAAACCGATTACGTGAAGCAAAGAAGAAGAGAAAACAAAAAACTTCAAAGCCAATTTTATCTGATAGACTTATTTGTTGCATAGCACGCTCCTCCACAAAGATTTTCATTTACGGTCTGAAAAATGTAACAAATACGGCATGTCATTTTATTATCTCACTTAGCTGCAGGACTACGCCCCTTAATATTTAACTCCATAGACCAGATATAATTGAATATTCATCCACCAATCTTTTCCAGGGCATACGAAAGGCCCTGGCACCCTAGTCGGAAAGTATTTGGAATTGGAGTAGCAAAAATTTTTAAAAGTTTTATGGGGATAGTGGTGAGGATGTCCGGTGATAAAACTGACAAGATGCCGCTTTGGCTCTGATCTTTTCCATTATGGTCTGCAATTGTAACAAATATGGCAAGTTATTTTTTAAATCCTCTTGGTGGCAGGACTACGCCCACCCAGTCTCAAGCTCAGGTCGAGTAACATGTTCCTCCACTCAGTTACTTAATTATAATTTGAATATGAAATAAAAAATGGAGAGTTTTTTCGTTAACTTTCTTGGTGGCATGACTGCTACCACTAAATGTTGAATTCCGTAGACTAGTTCAAATAACACGTTCGTCCACTTAGCTTTTCAATTACGATTTGAAAATGTAACTAACATGGCAAGTTATTTTAGTAACCTTCTTGGAGGCAAGATAATATCCACTTGACGTTTAACTCTGTAGATTACTTTGAATAACACATTTGAGGCAGTGCGAAGCAAAGGGGTGTAAGTGGACATTTTCAAGTCTTGAGTAAGTTGCGTTTAAAGTTTTAAAGTTGTGGTTTAAAGTTGGTCCCAGGTAGGCTTTCATTGAAAAGTTTTTCCAAATTCTGTTGTATTGTAGCACCTACCAGGTTTACTAGACCTGGTAGACCCAGAACTATCGCTTGCCCCAAGACAGAGGAGAGGGTCACCAACACTTCGGTTATCTCCACACACTGGTTATCTACAAATTTTTAGTTTCGCACTCTCATCCCTCTGCTTTTTACTGCCGCATTTGTCTACTAATTCTCAATTACGATTTAAATATGTAACAAATAAGACAAGTTATCGTATTAATCCTTTTTAGGGCAAGACTATGTTCACTCAATATCAGGGGCATGCACGAGGAGGAGAAGGGACGGTTGGCGCGGGCCCGAGCTTCAAAGGGGCCCAATATTTTTAAAATTTGGGGTGAAATATGTGTAGGGGCGTAGGGGGAAACAATATAGAGGGGGCCTGTGAAAGTCAATTGTGACGAGCCCCAAAATTTCTGTGCACGTCCCAGCTCAAAATTGAACTCCACAGACCGGCCTGAATACATTCGGGTTTGCTGTTAATGGAGTAAAAAGAAAATTTAACAATTAAACAACAAATGTCACCATTTTGTTTTAAATTTATTCTTTAAATTTGTACTTCAAGTGGTAATTTCAAATCTAACTTTTTACACGTAAGACAATAATGATCCGTCATTAATTACATACGATTGGCGAACTTTGTGAACGCCCTATGTGATGAAACTTCCATTATTTAGTGATAGTAAATAGCTTTCACACACATTGAGTTGTTGAAGCATTAAAAGAGCAATTATGTCCGAGAGCAACCATAAATGTCCGGAAACAGGTGATGCTCAGAAGCATCATCTTCCCCAGAAATTAGGGGTTGGTAAATGTGTTTATCTGTTGAAAGAGATTATGTAGTAGGGTTTCATTCGAACGATGCATGGATAACGGCATTAATGACAGATGACGTGCGGGACTCTTGAAAAATTTAGAGGGGTTCTTGTTCAGTTTCCATGCTATAGTTTTTGAAGCCAAACTGTACTAAATCGCTTTGATAGATGATGGAGACGATAGCATAGCAGTTGAGAAAATGACGCATGTTTTACCAGTGTGAAATGCAACATATTTTTTATTAAACACTCATTTTATTCTTCGAACGATAAGTTTTTATTCGTTTATTTATTTACTAGCGGTACCCGCGCGGCTTTGCCCGTAGCGTAAAATAAAAAGGTCACTTGGTTCACCTGTTAATTTACAAATTATGGATGAAGAATTTCTCGTCAACATGCTATGTCAATTTCCTCGTCCATGTTATGGTAATTCACTCGATATTGCTGCAGAGGAATTAAATCCACCAATGGCGACTTTAAATTGAAATAGAAAAAAGAACAAAATCGAATTTTTGAAACATCTCTTCTAGGTGCTCAGCCCCATTAGGATGGTCCTTAAAAATTAACTTTTGAAATTTTAACGGGCCACCCTCTCATTTTTGTTTATGACCTAAAATAAGGCTTCCACAAAAATTTCAGACAAAAAATGTATTTTAAGGGTCGCTACCAAATTCAAAGTTGTGGAAATTCGGCATTTTATTTTTTCCCAAAATTCAAATGAACTTTAATGTAAACTAAAAAATGCATTAATAAAAACCAACACCACCTGCTGTTTACACAAGAAGTCTACCTTCCCCCACCAGGACCAGATCTATAAAGTTTGCCCCCTCCCCCCCCGCAACAAACTCCCCCCTCTGCAGTGCTCATCAGTATAATTTGCAACTTCAATAAGTCTTGGTGCTAGTTTTTTTTTAGTTTCTGGAGCTGTTTTGCTCCTTAAGGACGTGCCCCCCCCCCCGCAATACGGGGTCCGCAGGTACGCAGATCCGGGCCTGTCTCTCTCATACAAGGTAGAAGGGAGTCAAATTCAATTTTAATGTTTTGATATGAGATTTTACGACATATGTTCAGAGAGTAAGAGTGGTGAATTTTCTTTTCTTTCATTGGGGAATAATACTAATAATAGCGCTGCTGGTTTTCTTTTTTCTTTTTTTTTTTTTTTTTTTTTTGTAAAACGGGTAAAGTAGATGCAAAATTGTTGAAGAAAGGAGTAATGCTCATTAAAAAATGAATTAGTTTCAAAAAAATGAAGCAACGTGAGGAAGAAAATACAAGACTGCTGCTTGACGAGTATCAACTCCAAAAGAGGAAAATGAAAGTAAATGTAACTTGTTTGAAAGTTACATCTGTTCTTCAAGTGTAGGACCAAAAACGTTTGGTCCTATTTGAAAAGTTAATTCTCAGTTGATGTTCCTTTAACTGTTCACTTTGAGGGAGAACTTTTAGAAAACATTGTAGGCAGTGAAACTGTTCACTGAATACCAATCATTGTTTCAGGAAAAGCTATTGAGCAATTACTTCCGATACCGAAACTCCAAATTCAATACTGAAAATTCACCAGTTATCGTCGAGTTTGCCAAGAATCAACTTGACCAGTTCCAACCTCAAGACGACTATACAAAGAACTTTTAGATTTGACCATCATATTTCTTGGAGGAACTCCCAAAAAGGGAATACGCTTCCAAGCTCCATAAGGGTTATATCGTGCTCGATGGATGGCAATGGCAATTTAAGCTCTTAAAATTTACTTATTTAGGGATCAATTTGAACTTTCCGAACAAGAAAAATCCGGAATTCGCGACATATGCTCGTTTGTAGTAAAATGCTATGTAAAAAGAGTTGGTTTCAAGCAGCAACTGCGTATTTTGCCCCAAAAAATGATTTAAAACTCGTAAAAAGCCTAAAAAAGTATGAAAGAATTAATTATGTGGTTACAAAGTGTGCAATGAACAAGTTTGTCCGCCATTTGTGGTATCTATCAGAGGTGCTCGTCGTTGTTGCGTTTTTTGACTATTGTGTTTCTCAAGAAATGGAAGGGAAGATGGTGGACGCTTTAAAAAAATAGGAGGGGGCAAATCCTTAAAGAGAGGCCGAATAGATCTAGATGCAGTCCTTAAAAACGGTTTGAATGATTTTGCGTTGAGCACGAAAAAGATGTGACTGAATGGAAAGACGAATCCTACAAGCAAAGTAAAGAAATTGTTAGTTCACTAAAAGTTGTAAGTAATGTATCGGAATGTTGAGTTTCACTAATGGAGGAATAGAATGAACTTCTTACAAAAGATGAAGAACAAAAGCAGTTATTGTTGCTGTTAGTGAAACAGTTCAGAAGCAAATATCCGGACTCTAAAAAAAAACCTTATTGTCTTAAAAGATAAGGTAATGTGATTTGGTTTTTTATTTATGTTAGTAGAAAGAGTTTTTAAAATATTAATAGTTGTGTTTAGTTATAAATTGTAGGAAATGTTTAATAAATACTGTTATATATACTGAAAATGCGAAACTTCAAAATTTTTTGTAAAAATTCAAAAGTTTCAGCTGCGGTAGCGACCCTTAAAATTTGTCTAAAAAATCCCAAAAAATTACAGCAATTCTTTTTTATATACTAAATCAAAACTAGGGGGTGGCTCGTTGAAAATTCACAATTTTATTTTTTAACCTCATATAAGGACCACCCTAAGCCCCATGCTGCCAACTAATGTTGAGCCAAATTTCATGAAAATTGGCCAAACGGTCTAGGCACTATGAGCGTAAAAGACATCCAGAGATCCAGACTTTATTATTAGTACAAAGATTTTTAACTAGATCACATTTAATGAAAGTTATAGACATATTACATCCTAAAAAGGTATGACTCTACTAGAAATATGTGTTAAAGATGAATGTTTCAACTGAAAAATTTAAACAATTTAAAAAATAAATAAATATAATAACAAAAAAAAAAAAAAAAAAAACTAACATGCAGGTAGAGTAAGAAAAATATATAAATGAATAAATACATTAAGTACTGAAAGTTTAGGTGCGATAATCTTAATTTCTGCATAATGTTTCTTCTCCCTATCGATTTGGTAAAACCAGAGCTGCTGAGTCGGAGGACAGATGACCGACTCCAGAATTTTTGAGCCTTCGACTTCAACTCCGAAATCCTTTGCCCCAAAATTAGTCCTACTCCGACTCTGACTCCGCAGCCACTGGCAGAGTTGAGAGATTAGAGGGAAAATGATCGACTCCGACTCTTGAAGTTTGAAACTTTCGACTTTCGATTCCAACTCCTTTACCTCCAAAATTAACCCCACTCCAACTCTTGGAATTTGAAGCTTTCGGCTCCTGGCTCCGACTCCGTTATCCCCAAAACCAGCCCGACTCCGTAGATCTGGGTAAAACCTCCAGTATTTTAGGCTGCAATTAGTAGTTGACTTATAAAAAAAATAGGTAGAAGCTCCGAACATGGAGTAGGGGAATGTGCGGTGAAGTGAAATGATTAAGATGAACGAGTTTTTCAAGATAAACAAATCGGAAATTTGTTCTGAAAATTACAGCACGTAAAGAAAGAACATTTTCTTTTATAATCAAACTTGCGTTAAAACCGTAATTTTTATTTTGGATTTCGGCAGTAAATTTGAGTCTACAAAAAAAAAAAAAAAGTCTAAATCGTTCACTTTTTTTTTTTTTTTTTTGAGCAAAGTGACAAAAAAAAAATTCTAATGAAATACTTTCTATTCGATTATAAAAGATATTATTGATCAAAAGAATCATTAAATAAAAGGTTGAATGAATAAATGAAAAGATAATGAAACACTAAACGAATAAAACTGTCTCATTTCAGGGGAATGAAGAAACGAAAAAATGGTCAACAATGAACGCTACTTACTGGAGTTTAAGGTTCATCCTCTGGAGTTTGGGTTACAATTTCAACTATCAAAATATCGCCAAACAGGCAATGTAGAAGCAATTTTCACCCGTCATACCTTGACGGGTGATTTTCTAGTTAATTAATAAATGAAAACTTGAGTGATTTGCATGAAATGATTGAATGAGTAAATGAAACAAACTTTTTCACTTTGCACCATCCACTTTTCCCCGTATGTACTTGACTAATTTTACAATTTATTTCAAGTACAAATGAGCTTAATGTTAACTAAATTAATACTGCATTGGATATTAGGAGGTCTCAATTAATATTTAAAATGTTAATTACAAGAACTTTATCATTTCATAATAACGAAAATAATTTTTGAACTACAGCAAAATATTACAATATGAGTATCATTTTTTTAAAATTGCTTGTATTACCAAATGCTTTAATCTTCGGCGCTATTTTTTTCCTGACTGGAATTGACTACATATGGTACTATATAGTTAAAATAATACTAGATAGGTAGAGCTGAAAGCAGAGTACATATTTCGCCATTTCACTTTGCCCCATGTTCCCCTACATTTTGTTTTTGTACCCTACAACTGACCTGATCGAGAAAATGTTAATAAAGTTAAGCGAATTATAAAATTCAGAGTTCTAGGATTAGGATCAGATGAGGTTTTTAAAAATCAAAACAAAAATTTTAGCAATGAATTTTAATTTTAAAGGGAAAAAAACGGAAAAGGTTTGTTTCTCCTGGGATGATGAGCTATTTTAAAACAACATTAGAAAACAACATTTCATAAACCATATATATGCACCTCCTCAAACAAAGATATACGTATTCAATTACCATTGAGTTTATATGAGCCTATTTGAGGCATTTTTGACCCCTAATATTCTGTGTTTAACCTCTGATCATTTGAAGAAAACTTTGCGCAATGAACATAAACAGCACTATTTTCATCATTATGTTCGCATCTACATCCTTCCTTTCCGAGAAAAAAAAGTTTTTTTTTTCTTTTAAAAATTTAATGAGAAAGAAGTTAATTTTAAAAATTCTCAAAACCAACTACCAACTTTGAAGTTTGTCTATATTACCTGCTGTGCCTGATAACGTTTTCTCTCTCCTTCTAGGAACGCGTTTTTTCTCCCTAAGTTTCACTTGATTGATGTTAGTTACAGAAAACACATTTCATAAAAAGTCATGTGTTCAAAATTTACCTACAATGATATTCCAAGGAAATATTTTTCTTTTGCTCGTTTAAATTGTAAGGCATAATATAACGACAGTAATGGTATACTTTAAAGTTTTATGTAATTTTACTTACTCTTAAAATCGTCCTTGCTAAAATATTTATCTCAGAATTTCTCACAGACTACTAATTTGCGAAAACATATCAACTCCAAAATTGTGAAATGAATGTGTGAAGGGTACTTCGTAAGCTAACGAAAAACCAGCGCGGTGAAGTTGGAGGGAAAATGGCTAACTCCGACTCGAACTCCGCAGACCTACCAAGTTCCCATTTTGTTTAGGATCAAGGGGAAAGCGGGGCAAAGCAGGGGCCCACAGAGAAGGGGGGAGGGATCATGGCGCAAGTTGTGTCAGCAAAGTTTTCGGAGAGAGGGATTTTTAATTATTTTTAAATTTATTTATTTGAATTTATTTGTTGATTTATTTTCAATTTAAGTTTTTTATTTTATACAGTTTATATTTTATTTCATTTATTTATTTAGTTGACTGTGAGTGTGTGTCATTGGCGTAGCACAGAACTTTTCTAATAAAAGAATAATTATTAAAAATAAATAAATATATAAATAATATTTGAAAAAAATAAATTAAATAAAAAAGAGAGCTGGAAAATAAAAAAGGGAAAGAGGGTGGAGAGAATTTTTGTAGGGAATTTGCGCCACTGAACTAGGGGGGGGGGGGGTACCCCTGGGGCAAAGTGAAATGGTGAAATATTTACTTTGTTTTTCGCGCCACCTACTTGGTAATAGTAAGCACGTAGTAACACGTGTAGTCCATTCCAATCGGAAGAAAAGTTGCTTCTGAAGGTCAAAAGCATCTGATAAAACAAGTCTTTTTCAAAAATAGATACTCATATTGTAATATTTTGCTGTAAGTCAAAAATTATTTTTGTTATTCGCAATTCCAATAAATTATAAGGGGCGCTGGAGCTACTGTCTAATGGCGGATGAAAAAGGTAAAACAAACAAATGCCGAAACTTATAACTTGCTTTGACGCTTAGTGAATGACAGTAATTTTTCATCGTGTTTGTGGTAAGCTTTTTTTTTTCTATTCTTCTGAAATTGCATTGCACCATAAACTATCTGAAGACTTTAATTTACCCCAAAGAAAGCACATGGAATGGAATGTTTTTCGGCAGTAGTGGTAATCATTGCTAGGTAGCGTATTCGAGCTCTGGAGTTGCGAATTACAAAATGACAAAGTTCTTGTTTTTAATATTTTAAACGTTTATTAAGACCTACTAATATTCGGTGCAGTAATTATTAATTCAATATTAAGCTCATTTATATTTTAAATGCTTTGTACAACTAATCAAGTGCATGCTAGGTAAAGTGGACAGGGAAAAAAGAAATAATTCATTTCGTTTACTGATTCAATCATTTTATTAAATCTCTAACGTATTCAATGTTTACTTGATTCATTTACATGCCTTCCCTGATTCAATTAATAATTCGCTTATTTATTCATTAATTCGCATATTTTCTTATTTATTCAATCATTTATTTTTTTCTCGCATATTAAGTAACTAATTTTTTTTTTTTTTTTCATTCGTGTATTGTTATTTTTCTATTCATTGATTCATTGCTTCTGTAGTTTACACGCTCTATTGATCAAAAATATTTTTTTTTTCAAGTAGAAAACATTTCATTAGAAAAATATTTTATTTTTCACTTTGTCCCATGAAAAAAACAAAGTGAAAAATTCCTACTTTTTCTTAAAGGTTCAAGTTTACAGTCAAAAATAAAAAATAATGTTTAAATGCAAGTTTTATTTTAAATACATTTTTCTTTCTTTATGTACTGTAATTTTCAAAACAAATTTCCCATTCGTTCATTTTAGAAAGGGTTACTAATCTTAACTTTGCCCCACATTCCCCTACTTCAGTCAGAAAAAAATGTACGGGTATATAACATTACTCTCAATGTCAACAAACTTATTAGCCTGTAAGCACCCGTAGAACAAAAAACCATGTTCTGTAATAAAACATAAATAAAATAAAACAACACAAAGAAGCTCAAATTTTGCACTAAAAACTGCATGAACGTGTTTCGGAGACTTATCGGATATCTTTACTTCTAAAAACTCACTTTTTCGCTTTGAAAATGGGTTTTTTGAAGCCTCAAAACACGTGTATGCAGTTTTTCCTGAGATTTTTCCTTTTAATGTTGTTTTAGTTTCTCTTACTTGCTATGGGCAAAAAGTTCAATGTTCTTTCATTTTCACAAATAAAATTTTATGGCAAAAGCAAACCAACCACAGAGGATCTGCCTTCATCAATTCTTGGCATATTACGTTAGGTTTACATCTTTTTTAAAACCACCTTGCAGTTTTTGACGAGATATCTCGTCCATTTAACATGCAATTCTGGGACTAAAACTTTACTCCTCATACCCCGCCCCTATACTACTGGGATTCTCAACCACTAGTCCGGCGGACTGGCACTGGCACCGATCCGAGAAAAAATTCGGAGACCTTTACCCTCCCGCGTTAAAAAAATTTCCTTATTTTAAATAATATAAATAATAACGACGTTTTATTACAGCATTGTTTACCTTTAATTTTGTTATTTCATTTAATAACTTTCTGTTACTTTTTTCAAAAGTTTATTAACTAATGTGTAACAATTTCAACAATTATTTAGCCTTATATGGAAATAAAATTTTGTGTAAATCATAAAAACAATCTTAATTTATATAACAGCGTTTTGAGGCGTAGTTCTTTTTATTTTTTTCTATATTATCGATCCTCGAAAATAAACGCTGGTATCATGTTGCACAATCTTTAAAAGTTTCATAAAAATTTATTGAGTATGTACGTGCATGTGTGACGATTTTATTAATTTTTCTTGTGACCGGTTATCATTATAATAAATATGCGCAAATAATGTTTTTTATTGATTTTTTTAATTTACTTATTAATATGTGTGTAGCTTGTCAATGAAGGATAAAAAGCACGCACATCGCACATTTCATTCTAAAACATTCTTAATAATATTTATATTCTTCATATTGAAGATCTTCATAATTTACATTATGACATATCATTCGTTAATATTTCAAAGACACTGACTCATACAAAATTAATAGTCCGCTATGGAAATGAATCTCAATATTCTTTTAAATGACATAAGCATTTCTTGTTTAACGGATGGCACGATTTTACACGCTTATTTGTAGGTAAAATAAAGCAACAAAAAGGTTATGTGCACTTTTCGTGCTTAAATTTCTTAAATCTTGGCGAAGTAAATTCCAAACCGTTAAAAACATTAATTTTCATGGAAAGCTCCCTTTGTGGCATACATATTTTAAGGTTTTTTAATTATAAATACTGTAAAATGTGCATGTCTCAAAAACATTTTGAAAATAAGAAAGTATTTTGCATTGGATATCGTCACAGAAAATTTAGTACTTGATAAATACAATTTTATTAAAAAATATTTTAATTGCGAAATAAAATCCTAAGTGCTAAAGCAGAGGTGGAAAAAAGCATTGGCGCACCCCTGCCCGAATAATACAAAGACATCCTATTCCCAAGAACGAGAGACCCTCAAAAAAAAAAAAAAAAAAACCTAAAAATTTCAAATTTTTTTATATCACTTTTTTTTTCTTTTTAACAACTTAAAGGCCTTTTTAGATCGCCTGTCTAAAAAATGTAACTGTACGTTGACTGTAAAAATTTGATAAACACAATTTATCACCAAATATAAGAGCTAAACTAAAGATGTTAAACATATTTCACTCTCGTCATAAACTGCCAAAAAAAAAAAAAAAACTCAGAAGAAAAATAAAAAACGGTTTTCTTAAAAAATACTTATAACTTGAACATCAAACTAGTTTATTAGTTGAAAAGATGTTTTTAAATTTAAGTGAATTGTTGTTAGTTTGGCTAAAATGGAAGAGGTGTAAAAAATGATTACTGTTTTAAACTTGCGCATAGAGTAATCAGTTTGTATTGGTTTACTCTCAACAAGATTTTAACTACTTGCATAAGTATTTTTGTATTAAAAATCTCTTAACTCTACTTTTTAATCAAAACTTTAACTTACTTAGAGATATTGTAACGTTAAAATTATTTTTCGTCCATTAATGCTGACTAATTTCTATAAATATGTTTTATAATGTCTTTTTTTCTTTAATGAAGGACTTTGTAATCTTCCACTGCATTAAAAAGGATGTCGTCTAAATATTTTCCTCACCTTGTAAATAGTAATCCAAATCAACGCCAATCAAGCGGCACCCGAAGAACACAGAAAACACATGTATCCATAAGGAACAAAACCAAAATCCGAACTCGGAAAAACACACTGTTGCGTACACGAGGTTCAGCCTCAAACTCGGCAAGCTTCACAAAAAAATCTCCAAGCTAACATAAACAAGAGCTCTCTCCAACTCGGGACGACCCAATGAATTCGAAAAGGGGCATGTGTTTTGCCCTCCCCTACCCCTAGGGTGTAGATTTTTTTTATTATTATTATTTTCATTCTCCTTTTTGTAGTGTCCCCCTCCCGATTCCTTTTCGGCTTCCCTTCACCCCCTTGTTAAAAGGAGTCTTTCATCCCCTCATTCCCTTGCCGAAAGTTTACGATAAGGCTACTCTGTTTTGGCGCGTTATCGCTACATAAAAGTTGATTGTTGAAAAGATGATTCTTATCTGAAAACTTGTTTCGCTTATGTTTACAAGTTTTGACAGATTGTTTCTTTTGTAGATCATTTATTCTTTTGCGAATTATTGAATAATGCTATTAAATTAAATGAGTAATTATTAATAAGGAATTATTGGAATTTTTTTTTATTTTGCTTTGAAAGTATATCATAAAAACTAACATATCTAATAAAATATCATCCTTTAAAATTTGATTTTCTTCTTCCACTGACGTACACTTGAACAGCAATAGACAGTTCTGTCATCGAAGACGATGTTTGCCTAATAATATTTATCTTTTAAAACTCACGAGCACGCTTTTAGATAATCAGTCTAGCTAAGACATATTTATTCTTGAAGGATTAACTTTTTTTAATGAAGTCTTTTTCTTTTTTGCGTATAATATGTTGTATTAATTATTTTAAAAGCAAACAAGTATCACCTTCTATGCTTGTTTTGGATATTTTTGAGCAAAATATGTTACAGAAGGTGATTTTGCTTTATTTTTTGCTTCTCTTTTAGCGTAGTGATCGATTTTTCCTTGTGGCATTACTGGAGAAATTCTAGAATTGAGAATGTGTTCAAAGTCCCCCCCCCCCTCTCATCGGAAAATACATGTTTTCTCTGCTTAGTCTCATATCAATTAGTAACAATTTAATTAAAAAATAAAAATTACTAGAAATAATAATAAGTATTATTATAATAATAATAAATAATAACAACTATTAAAAATAATTATTATGATAAATATTAATAAATAAATTAAATGTTTGCAATTTATGCAGTTGCTACCCTTTTATTTTAAAACCCCTTTTATTTTATTGACAAAAATTTCGTTTAAAATTGTTCGAAATCATAAAAGCTTATATTTGCTTTTATCTGAGGAAGGTTTAAGTAAGTCGCTAGCACGCACTGCCCACTGCGTCATATTTTGTGCACCGGGTTCATGACTAAATCATTTATTTAAATACTTGTTATTATTATTATTATTATTACTATTATTATTATTATTATTATTGTTATTGTTATTATTATTATTATTATTATTATTGTAAATACCTATACCACAGCACCGCTGTTCACATCTGTGTGCTTATAAATAATAAATAATTCCGTACACAAAACTGAAGGATTTCCTTAAATAATAATAACAACTATGCAAATGTATGGTTTTATCTGATGATAATGTTTATTTCCAATTGCGATACAGAAAATTAAATCATGATGATTTCATATCACCACGGTAGTAATGAATTTTTATCAGCACAGAAGAAATACGTTTAGTAAATAAACAGCAATAAAATAGCATCTCAGTGAAAGTAAATAAATAAAATTATTTACTTTAGACTTATTTAGCATCAAATTTCGCAGCTTTTCTTCAGAAAAATTCTGCTTCACTCGTAATTTCGGAAGTAACTTGTGCAAGTTCCGGAGTCTTAAGTACAGAGGTGTTCTAACGTAAAAAAAAAGTTGTTGCGAAGATTTCATGAGTTAAAATTCGAGTAATCGTGTGATAAATTTTCCCATGACTGCATGTGAAGATGCCTCAATAAAAACACCAAGTTGTTTAATTATTAATTGTATTTGTCTGTTAAATTTCTTCTACTTAACATCGATTATTTATCAACTCACTTTTTAGTAAACAGATTAACGTTCTAAAGCTGTAATTTTCACCATTCGTATGAGAATAAGAGGAAACATTTTTTCCAAAAACTTAAATTTTTCACATTTCGTATTTTCCGGATATTTGAAATAAAAGCATATGCACTTAAATCCCGATTTTACATCCCCGGAATCTGCGTTTTCCCCGCACTTTTACGATTTTTCATCTGGTCCCAGTTTTTCCGTATACTATATAGCAATGTTAATTTAACTCGTATTGTAAATTTCAAATTTATGGAATTTTACGTTTGCTCTAAACAGTATTAAGATGCAAGAAAATTGCTCCAAAATGAGCAATATTTTTCCTTTTGTGTGTGTGTGTGTGTTTTTTTTTTTTTTTAAATATAGTCCACTTCTCGGAAGTCAATCTATAAAAACAGAAATGCATTAAACAGACCCCTGTCTTTGTAAATGGTTTCTTCCATTTTCTTATTGTTTGAGGGTACATTTTTGGACATTTTAAAACCATTTGTTTTTGTTCTGCAATGACATAAAAATGCATAAAAGTTTTTCATCTGCCAGTGAAGATGAACGAGTAGAACCGGAAGCACAGTACATCCCTTCTTTTAATATTGCATTGCAGAGCTTACAAATAGTGAAACACTTTTGTTTCTACATTAGACTAGGAAAAAAAACTTTCTAATTCGTAGTATTTCAGTCCTGGAAGATGTTGTGATTTGATTCCAATGACTAAAAACAATCCACTATTGAGGGCATTTTCAACCTGCCAGTATCCGAAACTAAATGTGCTAAAACGATTTTAAAATGGTACGTATAATAATATTTTTCGTAAAATATAGATATTATACATTTTAAACGAGTCATGTACCGCCTTCAGTTTTTGAGCAATCACGATTGCTTATTGGTTATTGCTTTCATTTGACTGTTTTGATGTCCTATGATTTTATTTTCCCCTTGCCACCCTCTGCAGCATCAACGTCGACCGGCTCCTCACGATGCTGCTCCTATAGCGAAAACCGTCTCCAGGTTGCGTCCATATCCTACACACACGCACATACATACACAACTGCCCACACGCACACACACATACATAAACACATACACCTACGCATACACACACACTTACACACACAAGCACATACACACACACAAACACATATGCTTACACACACATACACATACCCCCTACACACAAACACATATACCCCCCCCCACACACACAAACACACACGCCTACATACATACTCACACACACACTCGTGATTGTGAAAAACATAATTTGAATTCAAGATGACAAAATTCAAATTAATTTTTCTTTTTTTTTTTCTTTCTTTTCTGTTTAATTTTTGCTTTCTCTGTATTCTCGTATTTTATCGTAATTTACGTTTTTAAAAAACCAGTCACTTGAGAATCGAGTAATCGGGGTTTTACTGTATGAATATTGAACTTTCAAACACAAATTCTACCTTAACGGCAGGCCTGAGGGCATGTCTTCTACCCAGTTGGAAACTTGGGTCTTGGGTGGGGGAGGGGGGATGGGGCGACACTGACGGAAAAAAACGGAAGGAAAGAAGAAAGAAAAACGTGGAGGGGGGGGGGGACTCCGAATAATAGAAAACGTAAAGATTTAGCAAAATTTACTCCTTTGGTATGTACTGTTGTGACACTTAAAATAGAATTAATTGTTTTATAGTAAGGAGTGCTGATTTTTTTTTCTTTTTTTATCCTTTTTTTTTTCTTTTTTTCCCTTTTCTCTCTTTTTTCTTCTTTTCCGCCTTTTCTTTTCTTTTTTTGGGGAAAGGAGGGGGCCCGGCGACATAACTGACAAGTGGCCCCCTTGGCTCTCTGCGGCCCTGATTAACGGAAGAAAACTGTCCAAAGACATTACAAGCGTACGCAGGTGTTCCAACCCAAGGAATAGTTACTGCTAAAATTCCACGAGTTAAAATTCCAGTCACCGTGTGAGAAATTTTCCCATGGCTACGGATGAAGAAGCCTCAACAAAAACACCAGATTATTAAATTCCGCAGCCCCCGATCGTCACGGTTCGCGATCACGTTTCATTACGTGTGAGATGAATACTTACATATCATTGAGACTATAATAATTTTATGAAAGACCACGGGAAGATTCAGACATTGTAAAACATGCTTGATAAGATTATATAATTGCAGGTTCTTGTTACTTCTTCATACGCTTTTTGGAATATGAAAAAAAAGTGGTATTCATAAATGGGGAATCATATAAACGATGAAAAGGGCCTTGAACCGTGTGATGTTTCTTTTTTCTTTCTTCCTATTTATTATTAGATATCTTTTCAAGAAATTCTATTATAATGTTTTTTGTTTGATGTGTAGATTAAGGTTTCCTTCCCCCCTCAATTCTTATTATATATTTATTTATTGTTCTATTGTCATTTCGCTTTTTTTTTATGAAACGCAACGGTCGAATTTTCTTTTATTTTATTTTATTTATTTATTTATTTATTTTTTTGTTTGTTTTTATTTTAAAGGAAGCCTTTATATATTTCTTTCATTTCATGAGAATCGCTCGCAACTTTCCTGCTTAAAACTCACAAAAGTTAAGTAATAATAATAAGAATAATAATGAATTAGAAAAAATACATAAATGAATAATGGTTATTACTATCGTAATAGCAATAATAATAGTAATAATAATAATAATAATAGTAATAAAGTAAATAAATGATTAGAAAATATAAATAAATGAATAATGATTATTACTATAGTAATAGCAATAATAATAGTAATAATAATAATAAAGTAAATCTGTACATTGTTTAAAAAAAATTATGCCTCTTCACGAGTTCTCTCTTTTCAAGCGGAAAAAAAAAAAACAAAATACACATTTTTTAATTTTTTTTAAATCAAAAAAGCTTTTTGTTTAATAACTCAACTCTCAACTGCACTGAATATGTTTGTAAAACAATTAGTGGAGTATATCCTAGTAATATTAAAATGAGTTAAAATTACGTTTTGGTTATGCTATTAAAGTAGCATTCACTCATAATTTTGTTGTCTATTGAGCTTTCTTGCAATAATAAATACTAAAATAGACAATTTATTTTCTTTCGTTCTTTTTTTTTTCTCTTTTTTTTTTTTTTTTTTTTTTTTTTTTTTGACGATTTTGTTTTCATTTTATTCCACGTTGATTGTTTAGTTTATTCAAATCAGAATATCTTGATTATTGGACCATATTTTGTTTTGTGGGCAATATGGGACAGAAACTGCTAATAACAAAAGGATATCAAGCAGAAAACGTTTCTATTGACTAACTTAAAGAAAGGTCTTTGAAATAATATACCAAGTTCCCAAGTAATATAATTAACCAACTGGCGTTGTCATTTAGGAACGTTTCTATAAAATAAATAAGGAAGAAAAAAAATAATTTAAAAAAAGAAAAAATGAAACTTACGGTTTGCGAAAACGTAAATAAATGAATGAGAGCAGAACAGAATTTTATAAACTTTCTTATTTTAACAACAATATTTGATTACCGGTAGAAATGATGTGTTGCAGCATTTTCCGCACTTAACATAATTTATAAAAAAAAAATAAAATAAATAAAAAACCTTTTACAAGTACTTGCGTCACAGTTTCAAATCATTTTAGTGAATTTACTATTTCGAAATATTTTAAATATTTAATTATTTTGAATTACAGTTTGACTAATTACCGTCGTAATTACGGAAATTCCGTAGCAGTTGGGGGGGGGGGGGGGTATGCTAACTAGTGAACAAACACAAAATGTTCTAGTCAGTGAAAAATATACGTTTTTGTTTTGATCTAGAATTTCACAAAAATTTCTTCACATCTCGTACTCATCACACTGTCCCCACTCTCAATCTCTCTCTCTTTCATATTCACTGCTTATAACTAGGCTTGCCAGATTTCTGATATGTTCAACCGGGACTCCAGAATACTTCCCCCGCTCCCTCGCCAGCGTATCGAGTATTCAAAAGGGTTCACACCCCTGGTTGATTTTTAGAGTTTTAGATGGAAGTTAATTCTCATTGCTATGAATAAACTAATGAATGGTTAATAATTATGAGAATAAACCAGGAGTAACAAATAATACAAGACTTGTATCTTTGGTTTTTAATCTTGTAGTAAAAATACTCACCAGCTAATCCGATATTAATTTTACAGGTCAATGCTACAAATAAACCAAGCAATTGGTAGGTGCGGAAGCCTCTGAGGGTGTCTAGTGTTAAGAACAATGCTACATATCCGTACCTCAGAGCCAGACTAACGTAAGTCACACAATTGCTACTTTGAAGGAGAGAGGGAAAACATTTGATTCATTTAATAGCCCTCATCCACAAAAAAACAGAGATTTTTTATCACTTGTGCTGATTCCATCACTGACAAATCCTGACTTCGGATTTTGGCAATGTTTTTTTTTTCTAATTAAACTTACCTTTATGTGTATTTCTGTCAAGCAGAAAAAGAAGATGCGTATATTGCATATATTTCTTAATACGTAACCCTTTATATGTTCCAAGAAACACAGAGCTTTAAGAAAACATATTTTTATTCATAAAAAATCAATTTTTCCATTTTTTTACAATTTTTCTTGAAAAAAAACCCCGGTAAAATCCGGTTTTTTTCCACCACTTCAAACATTCCGGAAATTTCACATCTCTAGTCATCTATAATCAAATTTATCTTTTACCGGGACGTGAAGTAAACCGGCCGGGACACCGGGATTTTGTCTGAAAATCGGGATTGTCCCGGTCAAACCGGGACACCTAGCAAGCCTACTTAGAACTCCTCTTCGTTTCCATTGCTTTCTAATATACTTTCTTTTTTCTCTTCAAAGTTTCAAAATTGTGTTCATTCATAGATTTTTTCTCTACCCCCCCCCCCCCCTTCCTTTTCGAAAGTGTCTGGAAAGGAGTTACTAGGTACTATGTTGCCAATTCATTTAAGAAAAACAACTTTCGAAATCTTAATTTTAAAAAAAAGAAACTGTTCATTCATTCATTGTCATAATGTTCATTTGTTAATCAGATTACCCTAATCTGCGGCGTTAAAAGAGTTACGATTTATTTTAATATTAACGATACATAAGTTTTCCTTAATATTTTTACGGAAGTAAAAAGCAGTCAATTTATTAATTAACAATTCTCTGCTATATGAGTAAATAGCAAGTATAAATGTATTATGAAAACAGATATAAATTATTCTTTCAATGAACAGATTTGTCGTAATTACATAATTACGTGATCATCTTCCGTGATGCTAAATAAAAAAACGAAGCAATTATACTTTGTTACTAAGCAACCAAGTTATGGATGAACAGACACTCGAAAACAATTTGTGTTTGCATTTTTTCCTTTTTTTCCCCCTTAAACTACTTACTATTTTCAAAATGAACGAATTGGAAACGAACAGTACACACAAGAAGGACAATGTATTTGAAATTAATTTTGAATTGAAACATTTCTTGTTATCTTTGACAGTAAAACTGTACCTTCAAAAACAAAAGTGGGGCTGAGTGGATATTAAAATATTCTAATAAAATATATTCTTGTTGGGGGGATTTTAAAATATTTTTTGATCAAGTAAATGAATAAAAAAATGGAATGAATGAATGAATGAAAAGGTGGTGAAACAATAAATGAATAAATAAATAAATTAATTAATTAATTAATGAGAAAAATAAATAGGCTAATAAAATTGTGAATGAAATAAGAAAATAAGTGAATGAATGAAAAATTTAGTGAATTATTAAGGTAAGGGATGTAAATGAATGAATTAATAAATGAATAGGAAGGTGATTGAATAAAAGAATTAATACGCAAGCGAAATGAACTATTTATTTCACTTTGCCCCGCAGCACTTGATTAATTGTATAAAACATTAAAAATACTCATAAACGTAGTACTTAATAAATAAATACTGTACCGAATATTGATTGATCTCAATTAATACTTTAAAGATTAATAGCAAGAACTGTAATCATTTTTTAGTGCCAAAGAAAATTTGTGAGTTACATTAAATAAAACACTATGAGTATGAATATTTGAAATTTCCTGCTTTTATTTTTAGAACAAACCTTTTCCTGACTGGAGTAGACTGCGTGTGTTACTATTCGTAGTTAAAATCTTACCAGAGAGGTCATCCTGAAAACAGAGTTAATGTTTCACCATTCACTTACTTAGCCCCCACATTCCCTGGAAAAATAAAAAACATGAAACTACGATTTCAAGCGATAGTAAAAAAAATTGTATCTGTGGAGCAATGACATTTTTTCATAGCTTTATTGCCCGAAATAAACTCATAATATTAGCGCCAGGAGGTAGAAACAGGACCGCAGAGTACCAAGGCGGGCCCCTTGTCAGTGATGTCGTCGGGCCCCTCTTCCTCCAAAAAAAAAAGGAAAAAGAAGAAAGAAGAGAAGGGGGAAATAAAAGAAAAAGGGAAGGAAAGAAAAGGGGGAAAGAAGGAAAGGGGGGAGAAAAGAAATCAAAACTGCTTACTAGAAAACAATTACCTCTATTTTAAGTGCCACGACAACCAAAAGAGTGCATTTTGCTTAATTTTTACGTTTTCTCTTGTTTGGAGTCCCTCCCCTTCTTTTTCTTTCCTCCTTTCTTCTTTTTCTTTCTTCTTTTCTTTCCTTCTTTTCTTTCTTTCTTTTTTTTGCGTCAGTGGCGCCCCCCCCCCAAGGCCCGGGCCCTAGGTTCCGACTAGGCTGACATCGCCTCTCGTCGGGCCTGGGTACAAATATGTTAAAAGTACGAGAAACTAATCGATTGACTAAAAAAAACCAATTTTAATAAAAATAAGTTGAAAGACATGTTGAGAAAGCCTCATCTGTCTCAATTACTCTCTCCAAATTTATTCCATGATTCAAAACCTTCCCACGCAGTTCCTACTGTAATTTAGTTTTCTTCTCTTATAGTATTGCATGCGCCTTCTCCAGATGCTCATCGTTATTTTTTATCACTTTGGCGAGGAAAATTTCTCGCACTTTTCAGAAGATACGGCAACCCTTTACTCAGGTCTTCGCACTTTTCTAGCTTTATCGACGAAGGCTCATTTAGAGAAATGCTGTGTTGATATTCTGAGAAAAATTGGGGTATTTTGCTTTTTTCTTTCCTTAAAGAAAAACATTAATTAGAAAAACGTGTTGAAAATTTGGAGATTGTCAAGCATACTTAAAAGCATGCTATATTAGAAAAAAAAGGCAGTTTGTCTTCCAAAGCAAAAGAAAGCAAAATTATGAAGTAACTTATAGCTAAAAATAAACGGATTGGGTAAACTCTAACAACTTTAAAAAGAAAATGAACACGGAAAGAAAAAATATATATACTGGAAAATAAACGTTCTATGTATGTACTATCTTAAATGCAGAAAAAAGAAAAAGATAAATAAAGAACTCATGGAAAAGAAACTTCTAAATCTGTATTATCTTATCTAAATCTGTATAAGTGTGATACTATAACATATAAAAGGATATAACGTACGTCATCGGAGAGAGTGTAGGAAGGGGGGGGGAGGGCTTACTATTTATAAACTGAATGTCAGATGTTTTTTTAAACATAAAATAAAATAAAAAGACATATTTCACATTCCAATTTGAAGAAACAAATGTGCATTTGATAGTTGTCTACTTGTGTTTTTGGGGAACTGAAAAGAAATGCTGTTTCGTTGCAAAAATAGCAAAATCAAACTCTAGAAGCGCATTTTAAAAATCATGTGGTTCCCCATATTTTAAGGGGGGGGGGTCCATGGCGCAGACTACGCCACTGAAATTTTTAAGGGGAGAGGGGGGTAATTTGACAGGATTTTTGTTATTACTTTCCGGGGTCTCTCTCGATCTGGGGCGGGGGTACTCTGCAGCATTTGAGGGATCCTTCCTTTGGAGGAGGGAGATGGTTGAGAACAGCCCTATCATATACACCATTTTTGAAGTGTTTATATAATTAATTGTGCAAGCCAAACCATCTCCCAAACTCCGCTTAAAAGAATGGACTAATTCTTCCCAGCTTTTCAAAGAAATGAAAAATCAAGAGACAATAATTTAAAGCATCCAGTTTTACTTAATTTTAGTTAAGGTAAAATATACGAAAATACTACTCATATTTTTAGACAATGATTCTTCGTTAAACATTTACTTATATCGTGGTTGTAGTGAGAGTGGCATAATGCTCAATTCATTTGCGAAATTGAGACTTTTTTACTGATATTTTGCACTTTATTGCCGGAATTTCAGACTTTGGTCATTTATTGTGATAAATTCCTATATAAGGAACCATTGTGTATCACAATATAAAGTATCAACTTTCTGAAAAGTTTTCTTCGCTGTTAGAAATTCAGGAAATTTTCATGGTTAATATTACTGTAAAGTGGAGTTTTTGTAAAAGAGAGAAAAATTACAGTAAATTGTACCGAAAAAATAAACAATTGCAGCGCCAATTGATGCATTACGTGACTTACACTGAAAAGCAGCTAACATCGTATTTTCCCTATTTCGATGTGCCCCAACTGGTATAGTGGTCAGCAAAGTCGCCTACCGATGTGAAGGTCTCGAGACCGAACCTGCTTCTTGCGTGTTCCGTTTTTTAAACTCTCGTTTATTCCACCATAAAATTTTACAGTAAAATAGGATTTTATGGTAAAAGTTACTGGCAACATTGATGCCAATAACTTTTACCGTAAAATTTCAGGATTTTTTAAAAACAGTGTTGTACTTGAAAACTACTTCCTGTGAAAATTTTTCATCAAATAAATTAATCTGAACCTCCTTGTAAACTGTGTAGAAGTGCTTCCAGAATCTAAGAAAAAAAAGTAGGAGGGGAGGGGAGGAAAATTGGCTCTATGAATATATTGCGACTAAGTCATGCGGGTCTTCACACAGCGGCGGGACTTAAAAGCACTTCCTCTCACCATCACAAGAGTCCTTCCGGTGGGTGGGTTCCCTCCGACTCCTCTTTGGATAACCACTGCGTACAATCATACTAAACCAAACAATCGGCCATCTTTGCTTTAGGTAACGCAGAAACACATTGCTAATGGACTTGTACTTCGAAATACGAAACGTTTATAGCTAATAAATTGCGAAGTTGTATGCATAAGTGTATTGTGCCTTAGAAACGTAAAAATATTTTGTTGTACAGAAATATAGATCTGGTGCAAAAACTTCATTCGAATAACTTAATGTTGCATGTCGCTTTTGTTTGTAGGAATGAGAAAGAAATATTGTGTTGTCTCTAACAAGTAATACTGAGTTGATCATAAGAATCGAAAAAAAAAAAGGATAAGTTTGAAACTATGTGTCAAATTTAGGCATTTTTCATCATTTGAAAAACATCGATAATAATGTAAGGAAGAGTTGGAAGGAATGGAACAACAGGATTTGTTCTGAAATAAAAGGAAAAAATATTTCCAGCTTGTCCAAGTGGATATGACAGATTAGAATCGAGCAAGAGTCAGAAACTGCTATTATATCTATAGGAGAAGCTGAAAAAAAATTTTTTTTGACTTATTTCGGCATAAATGCAGCTGTCCCACAATCAGCAATCAAATTCTTCCCAACTCTTCCCTCTAAGTTTTCTTTGTAAATTCATTTTTAGTTTGAAAGTGCTCAACTTAATACCGGTGCACAAACGTTCTGAAGAAATACTTTTTGGCTTCAGAATTCAGTGAACTGGCTAAAATATACACATGAACATTATACGGTCAGAACATTATACGGTCGAACTCGCTTATAACGAATGCAAAGGGACCGTGATATTTGCTCGTTATAACCTAGTGCTAGTAAAATACGAGTTCGTGGAAAAAATCATAAAAATTCACCATAGATTTTTTGTTTTCTTCTTTTTTTTAATCACTGTACTACAGTAACAAAGAAGTTGGTTACTTTGCTTTGAGAGGGACGAATGTCTCTTTAATATGTCATTGTTTTTAAGGAATACACATTTGCACACGACACATGTATGATTTTTAAATGTTTATTTACTCCATAAATTAAAAAAACTGCTGTCATCTCTTGTCCTCAGGATTTACGATTTGCTCGTTTACGATTACGTTTTCTCGTTATGCTCCCAATCAAGTATTTGATTTTCTCGCTCAATCCGGGTTCTCGTTAAATCAGGGCTTGTCATAACTGAGTTTAACTGCAGTCCTTTTCAATTTAATTAATTGACTAAAACATTTTTTTTTTTTTTTTTTGAAAGCTGTGCAAAGTAAAGTTGCTATACTTGAAGCAGTGTTGGGTCTAAAATGGAGGAAAAATAAGCCCATCCTCTGTAAGGGCCGCAATAGATCGTTCCCCTCCTGCGCGCCTGTGCATCTGAAAAGGTCCCTTATGCAGCCCACCCGCATTGTGCTCAAACTTATCAGAAAGCTTATAGAGATCACCGGATGTATGTGACTACAAATGTCTTTATAGCCACCCTTGAAGATAGAACGCCATTCTTCCAACATCATTTTCATCAAACGACACTTTTATGTATAATGGCAGTGGGGGAAAACAAATGCCTACTATGAAAAATGCTTAGTGAAATACGATGTTGAAGAAGAGTTTATATCTATTTTAGAACTCTTTTTTCCGGAAAGTGTAAATGTTTATTATGTTTTACGCGAAATATCAGTTGTAAAAAATAAGTCTCTTGCTGTCTATTTTAAGCTGTTGCATTTATTATAAACGACAGTACAGAATAAGTTATTCAATATGATGAACTATCCATTGACCATTGGGAAGCCGCCATTTTTTTTCCTTCCCAAGTGTCGTAGCTGTAAAATATTTTATGGTAGAAATTATTCCCATATCAGTACGAAGCACTTCTAGTTGAAGTAGAAGATTTTTCTTTATTGATCTGAATACTTAAAAATTAAAGTACTTATTTTGCAAAATGAATAGTAGTAGACAACTGATAACCTTCTCGGTTACCCGCAGAGTGCATTGTTGGGCCTTTTTTTCGAAATATATATACAAAAAAATATGAAATGGTATAAATATAACACACATCAATTAAAGTTAGCCTAAAGTCTGCATTCTAAATAGCCATTTACGTGCAGAGCACAGATACACTATATCACCAAAAGTATGGAAACATTTTCAAAAATTCACATTTTTCAGGATTTCTCAAGAAAAAAGAGACCAATTGATTCGTAACAGCATGTTAAAATTTCAGCTACATGTTAACTTGAAAGTATTTATTCATAAAAATAAATTGATTGATTAATGTTTTAGATGAAGCAACAGAATAAGTTGCGTTCTAAATGAAAAAAATAAATAAATAACCCACATAAATAACAATACATGACGATTAATTCATACATAAATACTTCATACATTTTCATATTCACGCATTTTCTTCTGTTTTCTTAATCGCGCTATGTTGAAAATGCTCAATAAATAATCCTTATCATAAACACTACAATTTCCCAGACGATAACTAATTTATTTTAAAATTCAAATACTACAACTTCTGCAAGATCAATAGAATATTTAGAAGCAGGAAATGAGAATGTCAATTACGAAGGAAATATTTATGCTTACTTTCTTGGAATACTCTGAGAATAATAAATCAATTACCGTGTTTATTTAGAAGATTGAATACTTGTTATAAGTTTCAAACGAAATATTTCACTCAAGCAGTATTAATGCTGGATTACAATGAAACATAAGTTTTACATGGATGGAAGATGAGGTGGTGTTTATATGAAACATTTAATTCAACTTAGCTGATGAACAAGCTCAGCAGAAATGAAGCAGAAATCAAGTTAGTTGCCATATTGTTTATTGAAAGAATAAATTAGTTTTGTTTACGCACGTTATGTAACGTCGTTACTTTTTTTCTCGAGTGGAAATAATAGTAATGACAAAACATAAAAGTTTACTTGCCGTTATATTTTCAAATGCCTAATGTTATAGTAATATTTTTACGTTATTAGAAAAGGATGTAAGAAAATGTATGTTTCTTACACCTTTTCTTTCTCAGAAAAATATTGACAAATTTTCATTTCTGAAGAACTTAGAAAGGTCACTAAGAGTTAGGGTTAATCATCTCATAAGAGTTAAATTGAAGTAACATTTTCAAATGTTTAATATTTTGTGATATATTTAAGTTGTCAGTGAAGAAGAAGCTACCAAAGAGCATGTTTCTGATACATTAAATATCATAAGAAAATTACTGACAAATTATCACTTAAAAAAAGAAAAATAAGCTAGCTTACTTACTAAAAGTTAGCAATCCTTCTAAAAGTAAGTTCTTGTCAAAGGCCGTAGCAGGGTTTCTATGTTAAATCTGCCCTTGCGGTTTTTTCGACTCGCACTTGGGGGATCATTTTGGTGTCGAATAAAAATAATTTAGCCAAATTTTCAGTTCTTTGTCTCAAACGACCTTCGAGTTTTTCAAAAAAAACCCTGTTTTTTCGGATTTAATCTTTTTTTTCACAGTAAAATTTAAAATAAATGAATGCTAATTTTTTCCCTTATTCTTAGGAATAAAATACATGAAAAATTATTATAGTCATAATTTTCAAACGAAAAGCTGATTTTCGGCGACGGAAATAAAATTAAAAAATTTTTTTTCATGCTTTTCTGAAAAGTGTCTTACCAAATTTTGTCAGAAAATGGCATTTATACTCTTCTACACTCAGGAATTTTTTCGAATTTTTTGAAGTAGTGGAACAATACGAAAAAAAAACTTTTTTTTTTGAGCAATCACGATTGCTTATTGTTCTCATTTGACTGTTTTTGACGTTCCTTTGATTTTTCCCACCGCCACCCTCCGCACCATCACCGTCGACGGACTCCTCACGATGCTGCTCCTATAGCGAAAGCCGTCTCCAGGTTGCATCCATGTCCTACACACACGCGCATACATACACAACTACACACACTCACACACACACAAACACACACACACAAACGTATACACACATACACCTACACACACGTACACAAACATATACACACATACAAACACATACACACACGCATACATACAGACACCTACACATACACACACATGCACACAACTACCCACACATTCATGCCTGCACACAGACACAAACACATATGCCTACACACACATACACATACCCCCCCCCCCACACACACATTCATACACACACGCCTACATACGCACTCGTGATTGCGAAAAACATAATTTGAATTCAAGATTAGGGTGGGCCGAAATAAGCCGGAAAAATTTTTTTTTCGAAATCAATTTTTGGATAGTGCGCAAAAGTTGCGTAGTGAGCTAGTTAGCACTCACAAAAAATTTCTTGGATATTAAAAAATATCTAGCCGGCGCTATTTGACACTGAAAAACCGAAAAAAAAGAGAAAAATAAATTTTTGTCGAAATTTTTTTATAAAACTAAATTCCAAATATTTTGCTGGAATTCACCGAAAATGTTATATACTGAGCCAGTTCTAGCCCATAAAATGTTTCATTGAATTTAATGAGCATTTAACCACTCCTTTCCGACATCAAAAATTGGAGAAAAATGAAAAAATATTGAATTTCTTTAAAAACCAATGTGAAAATTATTTTTCAAAATTAAATCATAGACTAATTAATTAAATAGCACTATTAATCATAGTAATTTTTATCACGCAGTAGTATCATTTATTTTTCTAGAATTACATATAGAGATAATAAAATTTTGAAAAGAAATTTTCAAATTTGATTTATAATACCTCATGCATAATGAATATTTTTATTTTTTTTGGAATAATATTGTCCCTTGTTATCAAATGATCTTTCCTAACTTGAAGTTAGGTACGAATGTATCCCTCTCGTGCAGTTTCACCACGAACTTTTATTGCAGCTTCGGTTATTAGTTTCACACAACGTTTCACAGCTTGCGTGTGACAGAGAAATTTCTCGAAAATGAACTCTGTAGGCTGTTCTTTGCACATTTCTTTCAATTGTTGATCTCCTAGATGTATTGTAAGAGGTGGCTCTGTTACAACACAGTTTTCCCAATCAACATAATCAACGGCTTCAAAATTGATTTTAGGATGCTTAAAAAATCGTACACCATCCGAGCTCTTCGTCTTCTTATTTCTAGAGTTTAGAATGCGCCTAACAGCTAATTCCCGAATGTATTTTCTTGAGTCAAACAGCATTGTCAACAGCAGCTGTTCAGGATGAACGAAATATGCATTGTTTTAGAGAACTTTGAAAATTATCTTGTTAACGTTGTCTGGAAACTGCCTTGCAAGAGAAATCATTTTCCAAAAATGTTGGGCACCATCATACTGGCAGTTCGGTTATATTTTTATTTCAAACCACATTGGAGCATTAACTAACATTATATACTTTACAAGCATTGTAAGATTTTCTGATGGAGTTGGAGTGCCTATATACAAGCGTAACAAACGGTTTGCATTTGTCAGCCATCGCGCACGACTGTGTTTGCCTGGGCTACTGTCAGCCACGCTAGAAGGACAGCTACCATCTTTTACGGCAAGACAGAATCTATACAAGTATTGTTGTTCAGTACTTAATTTTTTTTTATATCTTTCATGTCCAAAACCAGAAGATTGCAGTCAATTTTATCAAATTTGACCGCCGGATTTTTTTTACAATCTCTAAGAAATTGTCCGATACCTCCAGAATATGAATGTGGCCCTTTGTGCAACCGTCCAATTCCAGAATAAGATGCCTCAGTGGCAACTCATTACTATGCAGCAAACATATGTTATATGTTCGACTGTAAAGGTCTTTTGAGATACGTCTCAAGTAAACGAATTACTCCACCTTTCCATCCCGTATTTACATTTGTTCCGTCGCATCCAATAACCGATTAGTTAAGTAAGCTTATATTATACTTTTTTGCAAAGCCTATAATACCTTGCGAAATTTCTTTTGCACTTTCACCAACTGTTAGTGATAAATGACCTATGTACTTGCTACCTGGTTCTTCTATCAGTGCTACATGTGCTTCAGATGATAATTTTTGATGGCCAGATGTCTTTTGAAGGGTGTCATCCTTGCGGCCGTCAAAATACAAACTCTTTATAGCTGCCCCTTTAACTGCTCTTAAATCCCTTTCTCTTAGCTCGCTCCTTTTTTTATCGACTTCCCTCCTTACTTTGTTTTTATCGACTATATATTTTTGTTTTGTTTAGGAGAATCTAAGTCGAAATCAGCAAGAACTGCTGTAGCAATTTTATCCACTGCTCTATTTGAAGCGCCAGTTAGATCTGCTGCTAAAGCTGCATGAGGCATAGAAAGTCAAACATATATAAAATAGTTGAAAAATAATCTTAGGAATAATATAAGCAGTTGAGCGCCGTTTATTATCCAGGAGAAACAATTGGAATCGAAGGTTAAAAAATTAGCATCTTATGTAACTATTTTTTATTTTAGTGTGTGCATTTTTTAAAATTGGCGTACAAATTTCACATAAAATTAATTGAATTTTCACTGTTTTTTCAAAGTAACGTATTGCGTAACATTTCAGTATTTACTTATTTCGAAACTACTTTATTATTTTTTTAAATTTTTCCCATGTTTCAGTCTTAAAGGAGCGTAGCTAAATACTCTACGAAATGTATAAAAGTCTTTGAGGATTTCAACTAATTCGCTGACAGATACTTCTAATGTTTGCTGAAACTAGCTTCAAACTTTTATTTTTGACCACCCCCGCCCTTTTTTTTTTTTTTTTTTTTGGAAATTTTTTTGCATTTTGCCCTTTTTTCAGTTTTTCAAGGTCAAATAGCGCCGGCTGAATATTAAGCAAATTTAGCGAAATTTTTTATGGGTAATGACGGGCCCATATAGCAACTTTTCCGCACTATCCAAAAACAGATTTCCAAAAAAGGTTTTTTCGGCCCACCCAATTCAAGATGTCAAAATTCAAATTAATTTTTTTTTTTCATAATTTTTTGTTTAAACAATTTTTTACTGCCAAAAAATTCATTTGAACAAAGTCGGTAAAAAATCGTCTGCTAAGTAAAAATAAAAATTCAAAAAAAAAAAAAAAATCAAAAATACTATCTTACCAGAGAAAAAACATAAAGGAAACCATTAAAAAAACTGAGACATCCTTCATGAAGTTATTAGCAGTGTAAAAAATTATTAAAGAGTTTTTAAATAAATACTATTCAATGCTAAATTGAACAGAAAGACGATTAAATAATTTGTCCCCGCTATGTTGAATAATTTTTCAGTCTGGATCCAATAAAGACAAAAATTTCGAATATTAAAGTAACTTTTTTACACCGTTTAACATAATTTTTTTTAGTAACTGAAATTGGATAGAATAATTTTCAACAATTTACGATGAATTTTTAAGTAAGGTTAGTGTTCGTCACTGTCTTCATTCACAACGACACTGATTTTTTCCATCAAAGAACAGACGACTCAATATGTCAGCAGGCTTTACTATTTTCGCCAAATATTGAGCATGAGACAGAAAACATATGATCGCAGCAATGTGTGAGCAACATTCGACAGTGCGTCTACCATTACTACAGTCTCTACAATATCGAGTATATATATAATCCCAGTGATGTCTTTTTTATCTCACTGATAACTAAGAAAGCAACGATATGTGTTTGACTGACTATGTCGCGATCTCACTTCAAGTTTTATAGTATTAGGTGTGATTTTGACACACTGTAGTTAAATCGTTCCATCTTCATTCATTATCTCAGCTAAATATCATACAGCTTACGACATTTGATTTTGACATATATTTTCGGTCTCATGCTCGATATTTGGCGAAAAAAGTAAAGTCTGCTGAAATATTGAGACGACTGTTCATTGATGAAAAAGTCAATGTCATTGTGAATGACGACAGTGACGAAGACAAACCTTACTTTAAAAAATCATCAAAAATTGTTGAACATTATTTTATCAACTGTCAGTTATTTAAAATAATGTTAAACGGATGTATAATGTTTAACGGAAATATGTTAAACGGTGTTTAAATTACAATACAGTTACTTAAATATTCGGATTTTTTGTCCTTATTGGGCCAAAACTGAAAATATATTCCCAATATCATGGACAAATTATATAATCGTTTTCATGTACAAATTAGCAACGAATAATATTTATTTAAAAACTATTTAATCATTTTTTTTACATTCCTAATAACTTCGGGAAGGACATATCTTAGCTCTTTTTATGGTTTTCTTCATTTTTTTTCTCTGGTATGATAGCATTTTTGAAATAATTTTTATTATTATTATTTTTTTTTAAATTTTCTTTTTTACTTAGCAGGCGATTTTTTACTGACTTTGTTCAAATGATTTTTTTTGGCAGTAAAATTTTTTTAGAATTGTTTAAACGCAAAATTATGAAAAAAAAAAACATCACTTTAAAATTTTTTTCGTATTGTTCCATAACAAAAATTCGAAAACATTCCTGAGTATAGAAGAGTATAAAAAACATTTTCTGACAAAATTTGGTGAATGACACTTTTCCGAAAAGCATTGAAAAAAAAAATATTTAAATTTTATTTCCGTCGCCAAAAATCGGCTTCTCGTATAAAATTGTGACTATAATAATAATTTCCCACGTATTTTATTCCTAAGAATAAGAAAAAAAATTACTATTCATTAATTTTAAATTTTACTGTGAAAAAAAAATTAAAATCGAAAAAATATGTTTTTCTGAAAAACCGAAGGCCGTTTGAAATAAAGAGCTGCAAGTTTGGCTAAATTATTTTTATTCGACACCAAAATGACCTCCCAAGTGCTAGTAGAAAAAGCAGCAAAGGCAGATTTAACATAGAAACCCGGCTACGGCCTATTTAAAAAACTGAAGAAGTCGAAAGCAGATTGAATTTTTACATACAGCTTCGAAGAAATTTAGTTTTTCAGAGCGAGATATGGACTATTTTAGATCTTAACAGATGGTTATGACCAAATTTTGTATTAATGGAAAGTGAAGTGACGAAATTTCAAATGATTAATGATGAAGATTATAGTTTCTCTGTCTGGAGCCTAGCAGATTTAATTTCTATGACAAATGGTGCAAAATTCTAACTACAAAATGAAAGGTACAGAGTGGCATAGGAAAAGGAGTGGTTCTCGAGTCTGGACTCCTCCCTTTAGGCACAAAATTAAGTTGCAATATTTAAAATTAAAATTATTCCATTCCACTTAATACTTTTTTCATCATCTATTCAATTTAATGTATGCAATAGTAATAGTGTGTATGTAAAATTGAAATAAAATTATCTCAGCTTCAATTAACGTTTTCAAGTATATTAGAATTGACTGATTTTAGGCATCCCCCCCTCCCTGAATAAATTCTACTTTCACCACTGAAGCTACATAACTAAATGTAGTTTCTTAAATACTACTATGGCCTTAAAATATTTTTAAAATATTCGTTAGCTTCCCATACGAGCCGATAAGAACATCAGAACTTTAATTAACAGAAATGATAGGGACCGGACCTCACACGGTAAATCGAAAATTCCGGATAAAAGGAAGCACTTAAAAATGGCAATCATGAGACCTCAGAAAGTTAAACACTGAATTTAATTATGTGCAACATATTTACAAAATTACTACCACACATTTTCCTTTGCTATAAACTACTTTGTTCAATAAATGTCACACAAATTAGAAATGTAAGTCAATTTTAATAAGACGCAATGCATAAAAGTTTTACATTGTGCTTCTTGTCTCTTTACTTTTAAAATAATTACTTGGTACAAAATAATTGCTTACTGAAACAATACTTTACTCTTAGTTTCGATTGGTTTCATATTTAATAGCAGAAAAAAATTCTAGAAGGTTTTGAAAAATAAAGAAAAGAAGCAATAGAAAGATGCGGATCATTTGATGCCTGCACTAAGAACGGCTGTCTACAGTGATCTTGAAATAATATGGTTTACTTTTCAAAAAAGAAAAGAAACCAATGTCGGTTAAGCATCGACCAATATTAATTCAGATAATCAAAGTTCTACTGTATATTTTGTATTTTTTATTGAAACAAAATTTCTCACCATAACCAATGCTGGAAAATTTTTCACTCTATCTTCCATTTTAACTTTTCAGTAGATTTACATTTCGTAAAGTTATTATTAAACACAATACATCCATTAGATAGTGATATTTTCCCGTACTGCCCTAGTAAAGTGAACCTATACACGATAATAATTCTTTATGTTCATTCATAATTTCTATCTCTGAAGAAATTTTACATTTCGTGGAAAAAGACAACGTCGATGCCAATACCCTATTTTGGAAATTTATGACGTGATAAATGGTTTAGCGTCCTTATGAAATTGAACTTATTTTCAGCCTAAATTTTGAATGAAGCAGCTGGTATCGAAAGCATTCAAGGTAATCGCTCTTTTGTGCAACGATATGCGTGTTATAATGGATACGTGCAACAGCTGCAGAAGAGAGTTCTTAGTCCCAATGAAACATATCTTTTTTTTCTTCTGTGCCACTTGAAACTGTTACAGTTTAGTATTCCTACGTTATTCAGTATTAAGAAACAAAATTACTTTCAAGTTTTCATATTTTCAAGCTCTTTAGGATTTTAAAGAAATAATAATAATAAAAATAATATTAATAATAATAATAATAATTATTATTATTATTACTATTACTACTAAAGTCACCCGTCAAGGTATGACGCGTGAAAATTGCTTCTCTTCTTCTACATTTTAACGAAAACAATTGCCTGTTTGGTGATATTTTGATAGTTGAAATTTTAAATCCTAACTCCGGTGGATTAACCCTAAACTAAAGTAGATAGCGTTCATAATTGACCGCTTTCATTCCCCTGAAATGACAGAGTCTTACTAGTAAAACAGTTAGGTTACCAAGTTGCTCAAGTGCCTTCTTGTGAAAAACGGACAATACTTCCATCGATATATAAAAAAATAAAAATATTTTTGAATAACAACTGAGCAATATTCTATGCTCAGAACGACGCTGTACGGAGTGGCATCACCTTCTGGAAAAATTCATCTCCCCCGACAGCCTGCCTCTCATGCGATTTCCGAAATCGAATCGAGGATGACTGTTCCGATTATTCAATTCGCTCATCGTCATCGCGATCTGCTTGCCTTCCGCCCATGGGTTGTGGAGAGAGGGATTTGAGCTGGAGGACAAAAGGACGAAGAGGTTGAAGTGGTGATCCGTCAATGCTGAAGAGCCATCCTCAAGTTGATCTCTCGCTATCCACAGATTTCGCCCAACGACTCATTTCGAGAGGAGGCCCCCCGGGGGGATTATATGCCAATAAAGATAGTGTCATGTCTAGTACTGATTGATATCCGACGGGATTTAAAGCTGGAAATTAATATCTTCTGCTCTCGTCCATGATTCTTGGTGAAAAACGGATAAGTGAGTGTTGAAAAGTAATACCGTGTTTAATGACGATTAAGATAACGGCCTGGTTATAGATTTGTCAGCGATCTTAACAAGATTATGTCGTTGTATATTGTGAAGTCACGATAAGGAAGTCTTTAAGGAGATTTGTTAAGAACTGCGATATTGATCTAGGCTTTCTTTTCTTCCTTTTTTGGAGAAAAATCAATTTAAGTTTTAATTTCAGCTTGAAGAATTTAGAAGAGTACTTTAATCATGAAGAATTCATTTTATTTTTTAAGTTTTCAGTCTTTGTACCGTTTTATGTGGCTTATAAGGTCCACTGCGATTATCAGGTTAAAATTAATGGAAATAGATGAAATAGGATCAGCATTTTAATGAAAATATTTTTAAACAAAACGGAACGATTACGGTTTAAATTAGCTAACACATCAAAACCCAGAACTTCCTCATTAATCTTATTGCCAATGAAGAAACAAAGTACGATTTCCATTTTTGTACAACTTTTTGTGTTTTGGTATTTGTATTGTTCAGGCTTTACTTAATTTGATGTTTGAAGACTGAGTTTTTTGGATTCATCATTAGATAATAATGATCAAAAATGCTACTTAGTTCAATGTGAACTAGAATAACTTTTTCAGACAAATAAATCTGTAATAAGTTTTCTTTCTAATCAATGATGCAATTACCCGTGATGTCAAAAACTCACTTTTTCTATCTAGTTTTTAGTAGTTTTCAGTCTAATCGATAACAATCAATTGATTTTGTAGCATAATATCTGGAGATGACATTTCGGACATCAGCCTAGCTTTCAAGTTTTTGAACCGAATCTGATGCTGGAATATTGAAAGGCGAAAAAACCCATAAGTTCATTACTTTTTTCCTGGATTTGTCTTGAGCAGTGTGTTGAATAAAAGGTTTAAGAATCACTCCTTTTCTGTTAACAATCGCTGGGATACACCGGCTCGAAGCATTGCACGATTTGATTTGTCTCTGTTTCAACCGCTACAACAATTTCTATTTGCTGAAAAACATGAAAAATTGACTGATATCAAAAATGGTATAGTGCACTCCCGGTATTTTGCTACAAAAGTTCTTGTTGTATAAGAATATGATCGCCTCAGGAATATTTTACCAACCATTGCAAGACTTAGAACAGATTATTATCGAGGATGGATAATCGTACACTCCTTGCGAACATGGTCCCGAACATTGACTCCAGCTTACGTCTAACCATATCTAAGAGTGCTCAGTAGCCACAAACATTATCAAAATAGGATTACTTAAAATTAGAGACATCTTAAGGGAGACCCTGCACATTTTTTTTTTTTTTTAAATCTAACTGAGATTCAAAGACTGCACACTACTAGATGAAAACTTTTTAATAATAAGGGTAATTACATCATAGATTAAATATAGAAAATGAAAAAAAAATATTTGTTTAAGAAAACCGGTATTTCTCTCATTCTGGTCCTCATAATATTATATTGCGTCATCAGCGTGATCGTAACTTTCCCGAATAAAAAAAAAAATTAAATCACCATTTTGGAATGCAGAAAAATTTGACTCAATAAAGCATGTGGCAACAGAAAATCCCATTTAACTAGCAGTATTTCTCACCATATCTTCCAAGAAACATAAACAACCCGTTGTGATGGCAGACCGTGGATAGGAGAGGCACTATAGCAATGGGCTCTTCTGATTAATGAAGACGGTATGTCTCCTATTTCAAGATGCCTTCCCCTGCGACTAATGTTTGTTTCGTTTTCTTCTGCATTCAAACTACAAGCATGGACATTCTATCATTCGATTCCAAAGCGAAGTAAGTATTTCGTTGAAAAATTTGGATTTATTATCCGACGTGGGAGGTGAAAGAAATGGCAGTGGAAAGAGAATCTGTTGGACTGGAACGGTACAAGTGCATCACTTGAGTAAACAGAGAATTAATGAGGTGAAAGAGACACGACGTAAGGAATTACAAGAAAAGTGCTGGTGAAATATGATTCTGTTACGCTATTGTGATTCCTGCTTTTTTTTTCTTTTAAATATCCATAACATTCAGTTAGAGCAGAGCCATAATTAAGGCTGGGCCTTATGGGTTAGTAGCCCTGCGTCTCAGAGAAAAGAGAGCAAGGGTGGATCCAGAAAGGTTTGAAAGTGGGGGCTATTAAATTTTTTTATTTTCCTTTTACTACGTATCTGATGTAAGGGGGCGTGGCATCGTTTTTATTTTAAGCAAGTAAAATTTTGATTTAGTGTGGAGAAAGAGGGGGAGGCAGGAGCTTCCCTTGCCTATTCTTGAACCTTTTCTTAGCAAAAGGAAATTATAAAATTGCATTTTTAGAACTATAATTTCACAATGATTCCGAGGAATATTTTGGAACCTACTCCCCTTAACATCATCAAAGGTCCTCTAAAATTGCATTTTTTTTTATTTTTTTTTGGAATTTCATTTTAGAGATATTGCCGGAGAAAAGTCTTTGAACTCAATCTCTTCTTGTAGCAGTACCTGAGATGGACTGCAATCGCGTCTCTACGACTTAAATTATGCAAAATGTTCGGTAGAAGGCCTTTAAACGCCTCCTCTTCCTGACCACTTAAGATTATCAAAAATGTCTTTTTTCAAAAATCATCAATTTCAAAAAGTTTCTGGGAGGGAATTTCGTACCCCATTCCTTCTCCCAACGTCATGAAAAACGGACTGCAAATGCGTTTTTAGGATTTCAAGTCCGAAATATTGCCGGTGTATAGTCCTTCAAAGGAAGCCTAAAAAAATAGAACTATAAGGGTGAAAAGAATAATAACTCTGCAGGTAGTTTTATGTTTCACTCAATTCCATAAACATTAGTTAGTCTCCCTAGATTCAATAAACATATTCTTCCAACTATTTAATGACATTTTAGAAGTTAGTTTAAAATAATTAGCAATTTTATCAGATGTTGCTCAAATCACACTACTATTTTTTTTTTTTGAAGTGCATTTTTTGTTTTTAATGGTTTGAAATACTTTTGAAGAGGCGTGAAAGAGTCTTTGATTATGAGTAATATTAATCATTTATTATTACGATAGAAGAGGGGGTGGCATACGAAAGCAAAAGTGAGCCATGGACAAAAATGTCAGAGGGTCATGGGAGTCATGACACTCCATGACCTCCCATTGTTTTCGCTCCCGCATTAAACTAATGCATATTTTTTTAATAATCTTATAACATAAATGTTGCATTTTAGAATGTATTGTATATTTCTAAGTTCGTGGCAACTGAGTTTAACTGTATTTAAAAACGCACCTCAGTTATTGAATGCAAAATTCTGTCCTACAGATCAAACACGATAAAGCAGTTGAATTCAAATTTTTACCCTTTGGAGAACCCTTTGAACTTTGAAGGAACCTCTTAATCAAAGAGCAGAAGAAATAGGATATGAAAGCTTTATCCCACTCAAATTTTCAAAATTGTTTTTGATTCTTTATTTTATCCCAATATCTAATGGGTGTTTTTCGCTTAGTTTTTTGAAATATTTTCTTGAGACAATAAGCAATATAAAACGTGTAATAAAAAACTATAAACATCTTTTATGAAAAAAAAAATTCATATTATTTGAATACTAAAATGTTGGCATATCATGAAGTGATCACTTATGGAACCCCTGTCAAAGTTACATGAAACTCTAGGGTTTCACGGATCCCAGGTTGAAGACTTCTGTGGTACAGGATAGATAAGAGAAGATTCAATGCCACTTGCTTTCAATAACAAAGAATAAATAAATAAATAAAAAGGGAGATATTTCATTTTTTTAAAACTATGTAAAAAATCTGTCTTATCATGTAACACCGAAAAAACGTGAGGTGCATTAAATTTCTTATGAACTCTTAAAACTGCACGTCTCGGAAGGAGTGTCCTTTAACATATCTATTTTGTCGGTAGATTAAATCCGCTTGAATACACCACGTGTTTTGGATGACAAGATGACAAGTTCCTTTTAAATCTGCTTTTGTGACCCCATTGAACGTCAAAATGGGTAATCCTCTGCCACATACTACAGATGGCTCTAAATCTTTTTAAGCAGTTCATCTTTTGTCAACGGTTACATGTTTTCTTTTACCTGTTTTATACATGTTGTAAATTCTGAGGAATCGTGCTGAAATCATTCAGTTAGTTTTCTCGGATTATGTTTTTTGAAAAAATGTACCAAGTTAAGAGTAGTGTTTCTACGCCAAGTTTTACTACTATGATTTGTACGGAACATATAACCATTTGGAGTTAAGCATTTCAAACGAAAAATGTGAGATCGAAATTGTAACGATTTTATACAAAACTTAAATCTGTTAAGTAATTTAAAAATTGCAACTTTGATACATTGAAATTAGAGTCATGGAATAAAAGTATGTCAAAATTTGAATAGGAAACGATGAAATAAAATATTTGAAAAAAAAAGTCAAGAGAATCGGTCACCAGTGAATTTTTAAGGACTTTATACAAAATTTATAATTTCTAAATCAATATTGTTTTGGTATAATATGACAATCAGAGTAAGAGAAGGAGTCACAATTTAACTATGAAACAGTAAAACGAAAGGGGGCAAAACATAAAGAAAAGATAGAATGAGAAAAAAAAAATGAATTTGTAGATTCTGAATTCAAATTATGTTTCATGCAGTGTGGGTTTGGAGGCACCTGTGTGTGTATGTAGGCGTCTGTGTTTGTGTCTGTGTGTGTGTAGGCGTATGTATTTCAAGAATACTTGATGTTAAACTTAACTCAATAAAAAATAATGGATGATGAATTTCTCCCTACTATGGGTATAGTAATTTACTCGTCCATGTTATAGAAATTTACTCGTCCACGTTATGTTAATTTGCTCGTCCACGTTATGGTAATTTGCTCATCCACGTTATGGTAATTTGCTCGTCCACGTTATGGTTATTTGCTCGTCCATGTTGTGGTAATTTGCTCGGTATTGCTGCAGAGTAAGGTGGTCCAAAAATAAAATAAAAGAACATCGAAACAGTCAAATGAGATAAATGAGCAATTCGTGATTGCTTAAAAAAATCACCAGACTTTGCTATTAGCCTTAGAGAATTTATCTGTCTTGTATGGGAAAAATATTTGGGATCGGTAACTTACTACTTAACACGAATAGGCTTGATAGTACCACTAAAAGATTTTTTTAAAGGGTTGAAGAAAAGGGCAATAAAATGCAAAATTAAAAAAAAAAATTACATGCACGTTTTTCAGAGTTACTCTTTTAAACAAAAGTGAACTTATGAATAAAAAAGCATAAGAAAAGTCGCTATAAATATCAATAGAAAGAACCAATTATTCGAAAAACCTTCCATCCCTTAAGCTTGCATTGAAAAAGCGGTTCCTCGTATTCTCGGAACAAGTATATGCAACTAATTAAAAGTGTTCTGCGTCATTTGTTGTTTTTAGATAATTTCTGTTTTAGTGCACAAATGCATTTTATTTATTTTTCTTAACACGTATCATTTCATTTCACTCGAAAAAAAAAAAAATATTTTGATGTTAAGCTTAACTTTTAAGCCTAACAAAAATTTATTATCTACGCCTAAGGAAATTGCAACTTAATATTGTATATTAGCAGTTATGCAGTTGAGGGTTTTGTAAAGCATTTTGCACAAGCAACATATTTAAGAGAAGAGAATAAATGAAGACGATGTATTAGAAAAATGCAATCTTAACACGTACCAAGGATTTTTTTTAAACATCAATTTAAGCAATGTAATTGTTTTTTTCCCTAAAACAACAGATTTAAAAATAAATTATCGAATGTTTCTTTTTCATTTGAAGCTAATTGGAAAGATTATACTTTTTATAACACTTTTGGGTGGAAAAAAAATTTGTTTTCATGAGCAGCTTATTGCACAAATGGAAAAAAATCTCATAAAAAGAGCATCATTAGAGATAGTTAACGTAGTTAGAATATTTTGCCAAAACTTACAAAATAAGAGAAGTATTATGACGCAATAGACTCATTATTGAGGTAAAATTATTTTTCATTTATTACTTCATATTCTCTCCTTCGCTACTGAAAATTCATTGACAGAGTAGTTTTGTATTCTTTTAAAGTTTTCCTCCAGAAATGTTTTTATTCATGCTATTTAAGTTCTGCATTTTCTTACTTCAGTTTAGTTTTATTTGTTCTGCTAAATTACAACTTTCAGTCGTCTTTTATTTTCTACAGTCCTAGTAATGAAATGAATTTCTACTTTCCATGACTTTACGTGTCCCCCCCAAGTCTTCAGCCTGAATTCCGTGGAACCCTAGGGCTCCCTTGAATTTCGAAAGAGGTTTCGCAAGCAATCCCTATCTGTCTAATCATAGTTTAAAAAATTCAGAAGATTTTAAATTTTACAAAAGATGAAATTCTTTAAGGCGGTTTGTGCGTAAAATTGAATATAAATCTATATTTTTTAGGCTTAAACGGAATTCGTATTCTATATTAGTATTCTTAAAAATTGTTTTCAGATAAAAACAATCCCAGTCAAGTCGTTAGTTATTTTGTATTTAATTAAGTATTGTACTAGTCGATCCGTGCGGAACTCCGCACTCTGTTTTGAATCGTCTCACGTGGCATTTCTCTTATTAAACATTTCAAAGAAGAATATTATGAAAAAGAACCGAAAAAAGTAATCGAATTTAAGTAAACGGAAAAAAGAAAACGCCCAAATGAAAGCATGTAATTTGAAGACATCATGAACAACACCTCGTTAAATACAACAATGTGACAATCTGATCATCGCTCACCTTTTGGTTGTGCGTATTTTTAATGCAAACATAAATATCATTAAAAGTGAGTGACTCGTGAAAAAGCAGTAATTTTGCATGTGAAAAAACAGGTTGTATCAAATACAGTCCTGCCCACGTGAGCATCTGACGGAAAAAAAAAATTAAAGAAATATTTATAGGTACGGATTCGAACTGGCGCCATTCTGATTAACAGCACGACACTCCATCAAACCTAGCAATTGCGCCTTATTTTTCGAATGCTATTCATTGAAGGAATGCGTGAAACTCGTAGTTTCAATTTGGAGTAGTATTTTTTTATTTGTACAAAAGGTCGTACACTGCTATTAGAAAAATCTACATTTCAGCATACAATGAAAATGTTTTTCTGCACAAAAAGGATTCCCTTGAGGTAAATCTAATCTGTTTTTATGCTTACATTATGCTTAGAGGCCTAGACGAAGTCAAAACTTTAAAGAAAGGATTCCCCTTCAATTAACACCCTTCGATTAACAGTCAACTTATCTAAATGATAACTGTAGCCTGCATAAAGGAATCGAAACACCAAGTAGCATTCCCACTGCATTTATTTTATTACGTGCGTTATCTGCTGTATGTTATGAGTACATCTAATGCGTAATATTAATGTAAATGTGCTAGAATGTCGGACAGCTCGAGCTTGCCCGAAGTTCAGATAGTTTATAGCCGAACGCTCTACCGAAAAAAACTTATCAATTTAACCGAACAACTAAGTCCAGTGTTTTTTAAGCTTTATTTTAAAAAAAGAAAGAAAATGAAAATGAACCCCCCCCCCCCCCCTATACACACACACAGGTTTTTTTTTTCTTGCCGAAAGCGACTTAAAAAAATGGAAAATTGTATTAGAACTTTGCTTTTAAAAATAAGAACTTCAGTCTGCATCAAGGTCGGCTCAATCAACGGCAAGGGGCATTTCCGAAAATTTGATTTTTCGACCGTAAGTCTATTTTTCGTCATTAGCCTTCCTCATAAGTTTTAAAATGAGAGGGGAATAATATATAAGATGAGATATTGAAAAGAAATGTTTTTGTTCTTTAAAATTTTTGCAATTTGTTCTCGCAGGCTGCTTGAACCGTTATAACTTAGATGGCAGCACGTGTTCATCATTTAACAGCACGGTTAAAATACAAAATAATTTGAACTAAGCTCTTTTTTAAGCGTAGCTTTTCGAATGTAGTAAAAATGTGATAGGCTATTTGTTTTTTACAAAAAGAAGAAAAAAAATGTAGTTACTCTTCAAATTGAGGTAGTAATTTTTTTATTTGTACAAAGAGTCAAAAACTCATTAGAAGAATCTATATTTCAATATACGATTTATTATTTTTTTCTGAACAAAAAACAATACCATTGTAGTCTGAAATCTTAAACCTGATACTTATATTTTTCTTACTTTATGCTTTAATTTTCTTTCCAAAGCCAAAGCTGAAAAAAAAAAAAAGCCTTACAGCGTAGCTACATGTTGCATCAAGTTTTCATAACAGCAAAGTGCGTTTCGATCTCATCTATATTATTCCCTTATATTTGTTATTCAATGTTATTAAGTGTTCATGTAATGCGCGATATTTCTCTATTTTTTTTTATGCAGATTGTCCGGACGTGGGCCCGAACACACATTCTCCTGGTTACCAGCAAGCGCGGATACAATGGGGGGGGTCATGGGGGTCATGACCCCTGCCCTAGCCAGACCAAACATTACACAACAGGGCCTTTTTAATCTTCCTGTTACTGAATTTTTCGAAGGAGAAATTGAGGACCACCCAGTTTGTGAACAAATTTAAATTATATTCAAGCACAAAATTATGGAGGGGGGGGGGCAAGTGTGGGTCAAGGGGGAGGTCAAGGGGTCATGCCCCCCCCCCCCTAGCTAGACCAAACGTAGCCCAACAGAGCCTTTTTAATCTTCCAGTTACAGATTTTTTCGAAAGAGAAATTGAGGATCGCCCACTTTATGAACAAATTTAAATTATATCCAAAGGCAAAATTAAGGGGGGTGGGTCATGGGGATCATGAGCCTACTCCCCTTAACCAGACCAAACATTACCCACCAGATCCTTTTTATTCTTCCATTTACAGATTTTTTCGAAGGAGAAATTGAGGATCACCCAGTTTGTATAAAAAATTAAATTATATCCAAGCACAAAATTTACGGAGGGGAAAAGCGTGGGTCCAAGAGGGGGGGGGATCATGAAGGTTATGACCCCACCCCCCTTAACCAAACCAAACATTACCCACCAGATTCTTTTTAATCTACCAGTTACAGATTTTTTTCGAAAGAGAAATTGAGGATCACCCAGTTTGTGTACAAATTTAAATTATATCCAAGCGCAAAATTAAGGGGGAGGGGGGACAAGCGTGGATCCAAGGGGGGAGTCATGACCCCACCGCCTAAACCAGAACAAACATTACCCACCAGATCCTTTTTAATCTTCCAGTTACAGATTTTTTCGAAGGAGAAAGTGAGGATCACCCAATATGTGTACAAATTTAAATTATATCCAAGCGCAAAAATAGGGGGTGGGGGGAAGCGTTTTTGTATTTAAATTAGAAAGATTTTCGTGCTAAGAGCTCTGGCTTTAAGCAGTTTGAAGCAGCATATCGCAGTTATATATAGACTGCAATGCATATCTCAACACAAAATACCTGGTACCTCAAAGAAACGAGACAATGTAGAGGCTTTGCTTTAAAAAAAAAAGTAAAGAGGGGGTGGGGCAGGGGTTAAAGTAAAGGGTCGGGAAGTGGACACGGGAAAAGAATCAAAATCCAGTTAAAGGTTTCCCTCCATGTATCATAAAACTTACCGAAGAATGTGATAAGGACATGTATCCTGGAATAAATTGCCTTCTTAGACTCATAGCTACATTGCCAGTTAGTATTGCCACAAGTGAGCGAACCTTCTAGACATTGTGGCGTTTAAAAACCTGGTTAAGAGCCTCAATGTGTGAGGAACGCCTTGTGGGACTTTCTCTCTTAAATATCCACAGAGACATTGATGTAAACATTGACCACATAATCACTAGATTCGCAAAGAAGTCGAAAAGGAAGTTAAACTTTGTCTTGTGAGAAAATGTGTGGAAGAAAACCGTTCAGAAATAGTAAAATAATGTTTGGAGGGGACCCCGGAAATTGAAAAGCGCTCACCTTCACCAATGTTATTTTTCATAACAAAGTTTTCATGAATTTATTTTCAAATGTCTTTTAGGATCCTTTAAGGTTAATTAAACTACTTTTTAATGCATAAATATTACACACTAACCCACTTTTGATGTGGAGGTAAAATATGTTTAACATTTCAAGCCAATTTAGTAGGGGAATGTGGGGCGAAGTGAAATAGCAGGGCAAAGTGAAATGGTGAAATATCTACTCCGTTTTTAGCGCTACTTAACTAGTAATATTTTAACTATGTACTAAGATGTGTCATGAGTAGTCTATTCCAGTCAAGAAAAAATTACCTCCGAAAATCTAATCATATGATAATACAAGCAATTTTTAAAAAATTATACTCAAATTGTAATATTTTGTTGTAACTCAAAAATTATTTTGATATTATCGAATGATGAATTGGGACCTTCCAATATTTGGTGCTGTATTTATTTAGTTAATATTTAGCTTACTTTTGTTTTTAATATTTCTTACAATTAGTCAAAGTTACTCATTCAATCATCTAATAAATCACCCGCGTTTTATTTACTTACACTGTAAAAAATCTCGGAAAACTCTCTGAATATACAAAAAAGTTTTCCGTAATACACAGATTCGTACGCCCTCCGCAGTTTTCTGCTATAATCAAAAACGTTTCCCGTTTAGCAAGAAAGTAAGAGTCGACGCATGCGCAGCTCTCACGGCAATTTTATAGTCCAGCAGCAAAACTAAACTGAAACTTTCGAAAGCACGCAATGAAAACAAGTGCTGACTCATGTATGCGAAGTAACACTCATCGAGGGGATTAGTAGAAGTTTTGTTCCTCGCATGAATTCACTGAAGATAATTTTAAAGTCTTATATTTTCTTGCATATGTATCGTCATGAGGTTGAATTTGAAGCTATGTCACTTATTTTTAAGTACGAAGTGCAAATTCTCGACGCATGCTCGCGGAAGGAATACAAACTGAAATTAAAAACCAAATAACTGCCGAGAGGACGCCATCTAAATTCATTGCGTCGCATAACTTGTGTAGATAATTCACTTTTTTCTTGGATACTTTTCTTCTTTCTACACCAAATGGGTAATTTTTGTTGGCAGAATTTTATTCTGTCATAAAAATCACCTTTTTGGTGACCAAAGCCTGCAAAAGACCACCACCGACGAATAGGTAAGTCGCTTTGCAACTCTATTACTTTAAAGAGATTTAGTTCATATAAATCTCGTAAAAAAAAAACTATTTTCTTCAGTATTATTTTTTTGTTGTGAACTATTGCAATTTGAAAATATTTTACGTTATATAGAACACATATTTAAAGTGCCAGTGTGTCTAGTTTTATTCTGTAAAATTTATGAATTGAAGATTATAAAAAAATTTAAATAAGTGTTATTGTGTACTTTGTTTTTATGTGTCAATCTCAGTTAATATTTGGCTGAACATTTATGTATCAAGCATTATGAATTAAATGTTATAATATGCAAATTGTCAGGTTTGATAGTTCGCCTTTAAGGTTGCATGTTTTCATTCTCTTGTAAACAGTGTAGCTAGATTGTATGAGGGGCATTCCACGGTATTTTGGACATTATGTAGAGTCCGTAACGTGACCTTTTTTTTGCCATAACTTTTTAATTTACCGTTAGATTTGCAAATTATTTTAATTTGAGCTGGTGTGTTGGTAGGAAAAGATCAAAATAAAATAATATGCTAATCAAACAGTAAATTAAAAAGTTATGGCAAAAAAGGTCACGTTACGGACTCTATATAAATGTCAAAAATACCTTGGAATGCCCCATGAAGTAAAAAAAAAAACTATCTCTTGTAATTAGGAACATAGTGCTTCAGTATTATCTAAATGACGATATCTCTTTAAATATTTGCATTAGCGAAACGCTTTAAATTAGTTAAATGTGTATTAATTTATTTAACAAATAGATACATATATGTATTTAAAAGTGTCTTCATTTTTTTCGTTTTACGAGCCTCAATTTTACCAAAAGCAAAAAAAAAAAAAAAAAAAAAAGACTTAATAAAATAATTTTGTATTTTTACACCATATTAAAGTATTTGACTTATAATTTATATGATACTTTGATTTATAATGTATATGATACTTTGAGTTATAATGTATATGATACTTTGATTTATAATGTATATGATGTTGCTTTTTCAAGGGGGGGTGGGCGCTTCATAGCATTTTATGGGTGCACCATCACTCTTATGGTGGGGGGGGGGGGGTATTCTTGTATATATGAAATGGAATAATCATGTAATAGAGTTCAATGTTTTAATAAATAAAATATATAATGCATTTTGCGCACACTGTAAAAATAAAATCAGTAACCTATTTTGAATAAGTATTTATATTTGTGATGAGATGGAAAAGGGCAAGAACAGAAGAATCAACCCGAATGGTTCCAGCAGGGGGACTTGGTGTCATATTTAAATTCATCAATTTCTCTGTTGGTACTTTTCGGTACACTTTGTTCGTCAGAGAAATTGACTTGAGGTGAACGAATTCCGGAACGCGAAGGGTAGGTAAGTCCTGTCAAATTTTATCCGAAGATAAAAGCTATCAAGTTTGATACAAGATATGTTTTTAAGTTCTGCATTAAAAATACAATATGTTGATAGTTTTGTCTTGAAAATATTGAGAGAAAAACTGAAGTTTAAGATTGTTTAGCAAACAATCCCCACTTTTCAGAAGGTACCCCCCACTCCAATTCCCCGACGATTTTGTGATTAGGAATGAAATTACTAGATTATTTCATAATTTTTCAAAAATTTATAACTGTGCATATGTTATGCTGTTAACCATGCTATTTGTCATTAGAAATTCCAAAAAAAAAAAAAATCCACGAATGATTCTAAAATTGCTTGTATTATTGCTCTTAGATATGAAAGAATTGAAACTGATATGGTATGCAATACTATAATAAAGAATTATATTTTAGAAAAAATAACGGAAAAAGGATTCCGAAATTCTCGGAAACGTTTTTGAAAATTGTTTGGAGAATTCCGAAATACTCGGAAACGTTTTCGAAACTTTCATGAACCACAGCTGCACAGAATACTCAGAAACATTTCTGGAAATTACGGAAAGAGGATTCCGAAATACTTAGAAACGTTTCTGAAAATTACAGAAAGAGGATTCCGAAATACTCAGACACGTTCTGGACATTACAGAAAGAGGATTCCGAAATACTCAGAAACGTTTCTGAAAATTACAGAAAGAGGATTCCGAAATACTCAGACACGTTTCTGGACATTACCGAAAGAGGATTCCGAAATACTCAGAAACGTTTTTGAAACATTCATGAACCACAGCTGCACGATATACTCAGAAACGTTTCCGGATTTTTTTTACAGTGTAGTAATTTGATCAAAAATATTTTTCACAATCGAATAAAACATATTTCATTCGAAAAATATTTCAATTTTTTCTTTGCTCCATGGAAAAAAAAGTGAACATTTTCCACTTTTTTATTTGAAGAAACAATTTTATTGCCAAAAATCAAAAATAAGGTTTCAATGCAAGTTTTGTTATAAAATACAATGTTTTTTCTTTATGTACTGTAATTTTAAAAACAAATTTTCAATTTGTTCATTTTGAAAAAGCTCAGTCATGTTAACTATTTCACTTTGCCCACATTCCCCTACTAAAAACTCTGTATAATGTCACCGAGATGCTATAAAATAAGCGGTTTCAATTAGAACCATTGTCATAATGATTATAACATGAGGGTAAGGTTTTCAATTATACCCATATTTCATTTGAGTTTTTATAAATCAATTTATGTGTTAACTATAAAATATTATGCAACTAAGAAAATCATACATTTATAACGTGTAAGTTTTATTGTATTTAGTTTATAGTATTTTTACATTAGTGGTATTGTATTATATTTTATTTTATGTAGAAATTATTTCTTTCAAAGTAGTTGTCGATTTGTTCTTAATGCCCTGATACAGATGACATACCATTTTGATACTAAATGCCGTTTCTATTACTATTATATGGCTTAGCCAAGAAACTACCATGCGATTTTTTTCATTCTACATTTTTTATAAGCTAAAAAATAAATCTATTGTTTACAAAATAGCTTTTTGGATAGAAATGACTCTTCTAGGCTACACGTTATTTTAAAATGTTAATAGTTGATTCCCTCAAAGAGGAATTAACAGACGAAACGCGGTATTAGGTTCTTCGATGAATTAAATGTGTTCTGCCGCTCTTGCCTCTGACTCCTGAAGTACAGTTGACTCTTTTACCTGAACACCCAGATATTCTGAACACATTTTGATGGTCCCGGGAATCACATATACATTGCTTCCGTCTCCCCCTATACTGAACACCCTCTTAAACATAAGACTTTCGTTCGGTCCAATGAGTGTTCAGAATAGAGAGAGTCTATTGTACTTCCTTAGCAAACAAAATACTTTTAATCAAATATGCTTTGTGTGTTTTGCGTTCTTTTTCATGACTGAAAGTTTTTTATTTATATAAAAAAGAGAAGTCAATTAAAAAATTCAATGAAATAGTTGCATTAATTTATTCCTTTGGGGGGGGGGGCTGAACCCCCTGGGGACTTCCCCTAAAATCTGCTACTGACTATTCAGTATGGTATTTGTACAATTTGAAATTCTTGTTCGTTTTATAATTTTTCATTTTCATTTTAGTATAATCTAGTGCGTTGACCAACATAAATGACTACTGCTGCTCCTAGTTCAAATTAGAAAAATCAGGCCTCCACAAAGTTTAAAAATTGTAACATTTAGAATATACATAGTTTTCTTAGAAGCATACTGTATTTTTTGTTTTATATATGCTAATAAATGCAACAACGATTTGTTGGTAAGTAAGAAACAAGCACAAGATTTCAATACCAACGTTTTCAGGTTTTTCATACATAATGAAATATGGTAAAACTACGATTTAGACCGAAGAAATCCCCTTTTTTTGACGAGCATGTCGTAACCCCCCCCCCCCTCACCAAGATACCATTGTTTGTGGGTACACGTTTGGTGACCCCCCCCCCCTTTAACCGGAGCCTGGATCCGCCCTTGGTTACCAGTCGAACGCTCTGCCAATCCAGCTATTCAGCTCTGTCGGTCATGATGCAGATTAAAGTTATAAATTTAACCGAAAACCTCATTCTGGTTCTTTAAAACAGGTTTTTTGGCAGAAAAAAAAATTATTTTTTGACCGTGGGTCTATTTTTCGTCAGTATCCATCATGATAAGCTTTAAAATAAGGTGTAAATCAAAGAAATCGATCAAGAATTGGGGAAAATCTCGCGTAGAAACCAAAAACAGGCTACAGAAATAATATATAAGGATTCACGAAAAAAAATTTCACTCAAAAATCGACCTTAATTTCCATTTTGCTCACCCCCGAATGAATGTTAAGTTTTTTTTTTTTTTTTCGACTCGACCACACGTGGATAAGTGCCTGAGAACGTACAGACACGCGAAATATCAACATTACATATATTACAACAAGTTTTCTCGCGACGTCTGTATGTATTTATGTATGTGCGTATGTGCGGATGTGCGGATGTATGTCCCATAACTCAAGAACGGTAAGTCCTAGGAAACTGAAATTTGGTACGTATACTCCTAGTGGGGTCTAGTTGTGCACCTTCCCTTTTGGTTGCATTCGGATGTTTCTGAAGGGATCTTTTGCCACTTTTTGGGGGGAAATCATTGTTAATTTCGATTAAAAATCAAGTGGTGTTATAACTTGGCGGCATATTTGGCGATTTTTTTTTAAAATCTGGTTTCAATTTCGCCATTGTTGGTGATATTTAGAGAGTAAACTATTGAATCACGTAAAAATTGCCAACAATGGGAAAATAACATTAAATAGGAGTAAAAGAAAGTCATGTGATGCACACATCAGCTCGTTTTTTCATTAAGTTGTCAAAATTATATTATTGTTGCTTTTGTTTATAATTCATCGAATATATCCTCCCAAAACCATTATCTGCATTACTATTCATTACCTTATTAAGATATTTGTTTTGTTATAAGATGAATTTAAAGAATTTTAAATTTATCTTTGCGGAATCCTAGTTTTTCTGTTCCTGAATCAAGATCAAGAGACTCCTTCAAGACACCGGTAAGCTTAATCAATACATCTCTCCTGCTTTTTGTTTTTCCATCAACATAATTTTTTGGTTTAGTTTGGCCTTCAAGTTGAATCTTTCAATTTGGGCTTTCAATACTCTCATTAATTACTTTTTAATCCTTTTTCTTTTTTTTTTTTGCTAAAATGTGACCTGTCTTAGATTGTTTACATCGCTTTTTCCGGATGTTCTGGTTCATGGACTCGCCTTTAAAGCATTAAAAATGTGGTTTTTAAAAATCCTGAAACACATGTCTTGAGCCATGTCTCAGAAATTAACTTTTAACTATATCTAAAGTCGAAATTATTGGAGAAAAAATATGATGGAGAAATCGGTAGTGTTAAAAAAAAATTATGATCATTAATAGGCTCTACCGATTAATCGGCCGATTATCAGCCAATTTGCTTGTCCGTGCGTACCAAATGCACATTCTATTGGAAAAACGATCGCATGGAGGGGGAGGAGAGTTGGGGGGAGAATAAGGTTAGCATTTCTCTTAAGTAGGAAACGTTAGAATTAAGATAGCCATGTATGACATTTATGCCCAAGTCCCAAATCTTATAGATCATAAACCCAATAGTTTCCGAACATCCCTCATTTCTATCAGTGCTAAAATATCGTCCTATATATGCCAAACCGCCATGCCGTTTAAGGTCCCATTCCAATCTTAAAAACAGCATTTTTTTTTTTTTTTTTTTGTGCGCTCTTATGATAAATGAAGATTTTTTTTTTAACCTCCTCCAAAATCTGAACATTTATCCTTCTTCTGCTTCACACGTCGATCTTTCGTACTATTATTTTGTTTCTTCTTCTTCTTCTTCTTTTTTTTTTTTTTTTTTTTTGACTTAAAAAAAATCACACCCACAGCTCTTCATGTGCCGGTAAAGTTATGGCAGAGGGAAATATTTCATCTCCAAATCCGGATTTATTGTGGTGCGTGGGTGGCAACTAAGACAAAAAATATGAAAGAAGATTTAGCGAATGGAGGTTTTATACAGAAAGGAGAAGAAAAAATGTTTTTAAAGACAATCTTAACAATACGTTCTACAGATTTGAAATTTTGCATTCAGATTAAGCTTTCTAGATGAAACGTATGTAAAAACCTTATTTTAAGGATTTAAAGCGGTATTAAAACGTCCACAATTTCGTCTTTGGTTTTCTTATTATTTTTGTTTTATTATAAACGATATTAAGAAGCACATCATACTTTTAAGAACGCCGGAGGATATCGTGTTAAGACATTTCATAACATCGGATGTATTAAAAAAGTAAATAAGATTTTTTAAGGACCATGTTATTTAGACATATTTTATTTGTTCATTTTCTCAAAACTAGCTACAAATTATCGAACAGTAAAAATATGACAGAGGTTTCTAAGTCAGAGTTGTTTCCATGAAACAATATATCAGAAGACATGGGCAGTTACTCCAGAACTATTTTAGTAAAAGTAACGAATAAAAGTTCGACTTAAAAAAGCTTTAAATGAAAATAAGTAACATGGACTTTGCTAAACGTGTTTTTCACGCTAAGATTTAATCCTTTCAAAATAAAATTCATTCTTGAATTAAAAAAAAAACAATGCATTAATTATAGTTGTATGTAAAAGCTTGTTTCAAAATTAATGCTAAACGAGCTGATGTGTGCATCACATGACTTCCTTTTACACCAACTTAATGTTATTTCCCCATTATTGGCAATTTTAATATGATTCAATAGTTACCTCTCTAAATATCCCCAACAGTTGCCAAATTAAAAAACCAGATTTAAAAAAATAATACATTTTTTTAAAAATCGCCAAATTTGTCGCTAAGTTGGCGAACAAACGACTGGCGATATATCACCAAGTGTCCGCCGAATTATAACACCACTTGACTTTGCATCGAAATTTACAATGATTTCCCCCCAAAGGGGAAAAAACCCCCTTTAGAAACACTCGATCGCAACCAAAACGGGAGGTGCACAACTAGACCCCACTAGGAGTCTACGTACCAAATTTCAACTTTCTAGGACATACCGTTCTTGAGTTATGTGACATACATACGGACATCCGCACATACGGACATCTGCTCATACGTACATACGGACGTCACGAGAAAACTCGTTGTAATTAACTCGGGGATTGTCAAAATGGATATTTCGGGGGTCTATACGTTCTTAGGCACTTATCCACGTGGGGTCGGGTTGAAAAAAAAACTCAACATTCATTCAGGGGTGAGCAAAATGAAAATTAAGGCTGATTTTTAAGCGAAATTTTTTTCTCAAATACAATATTTCCTTTTTTGTAAAAGGAAGTAAAAATGAAACACTTGAAAGTTGGGTTTTGAGATGAGGAAAAAAAGTCTGTCTGTTCTCTCACCCGTAATAACTTTTCAGAAAATAAATTTGAGAAAAAGTTTTTTTTTCCAGAAGATGATCTCCAACAGGACACCTCAACTTATAAGACTAATTTTTCGAGAGTGTTTAGAAACAGTGTTCCTTACTGTGATGGAGAGTTTTAATCATAGTAACCGGAATTTTAGATAACTGCTGACCTTATTCTAATGTTGACCTTTAGAATATTAATTAATGCCATTTAACCCTAAAATGTTTGGTGTTGCCCTCTGGCAGCCTACCCAATTTAATGTTCTAAAATATTATAAGAACAAGTTAAAACTCGGAAGTTGCCAATAGCCAAGAAAATACTGACTAACGATGCCATTAAATCAATTTTAAACTTGAACAGTCTGAAGAAAAACAAAAATAGATTTTTTTTTTCGAAATTTGCAAACGTAGGACTTTTTTTTATTGTTAGTTTAGTGCGCTTGAAAAGGACTACAATTTTTATCAATTTATATTATCCTTAATGCAATTATCCCTAAATTAAACTGACTTTTTGATTTTTTTTTTCTTTTTCTTTTTTTTTTTTTTCACGCTTTGAACAGGAGTTTAAAGTAAAAGAAAATATTTGAAAGTGTTTTTAAAAAATCGTGCTTTTAAGGGATAAGAGCAGTATCCATTCTTTTGGGGAAACTATTGTGCGTATTTTAATGGGTATTTTTGAAACTGTTGCTATGACTTTTTGGGACATTTGTCCTTATTCTGATGCAGAATATCGAGAAGAATATTGGCGTTTACTAGGAAATGTTTTCAATTTTACCATGAGTAATTTCAAGGAATGTTATCCTTCTTGTACGGGGATTGAATGGTTTTGTCATTGGTCTCGAAGATAGTGTTGTCAAGGAACGCTGTGTTGGAAATAATTTTTGGGTATATTTTAATTAGTTAAACAAGCTATGCGGTTGCTTTCTTCAAACTTTAGACACTTAAAAAAAAAAAAAAAGATACCCAAAAAGTAGGTTTGTACCTTAAAATACTGTAGTTTATTTTAAAGCCTTTCTCATTAAAGGGGACATTCTTCAAAATCAATTTTTTACTCTTTACTTATTGACACTTGAAGCAGATGAAAACCCCGCCTCTTTGGATCGAAAACATATGAATGTAGGGACGGATCAATTCTTATCAAAAAGCAATTCGAAAATTCGAAAATAAGTGTGCAATAACTGAAGAAGCAGAAAAATACCGATAATGGGAACCACAAGCACTTGGGGGAAAAAAGAGAAAAAAAAATCAATCCCGGTGGCATTTATTTCCTTGTCAGATGACAGTTGCATAAAGACACATACGAAAGGACAAAACAAATGCGAAAAAAATAATAAAAAAAAATCTATTCTGTTCTGCTGGTGGCATGTCTGGGCATACTGTCGAGATTTTATCACGTCTGACGTCATTGTGTTTCGTAATCAATTACCGGACGTTTCCAATTCGACATGTCGAGTTTCATCCGCGTTTTCTCCCTGTCAACCGAGGTGGAATTTTTATGACACTTGACTGAGTGACGGGCATGGATTGGTCGTGGACTAGGCACCAAAAACGATATGTCAGCTTAAGTATTAAACGAGATATTAGATTCGTATAGACACGGTCGTTGAAGTTGAATTGTATCAGATGACCAATCTACCCCATCTTGTTTGACTACTCAAGCGTTGGGCGACCTGCTGTGTAATTTACGAAAATTGAGTACACATATACAAATATATAACTATATAAATATATATTGTGTGCGAGAGAAAAGAAGAGAGGAAAAATATAGATGAATAAAAGACTTAAATATAAAGCCAGAAATTAAAAAATAAACTCAGAACAAAGTATTTAACCCTGGGAAAACACAAAAAGATCAGTGTCAATGTCATGTACTTGAGCTCTAAATAGCAAGAACAAATGTTATATGTTTAAATATAATAACAAGAACAATATAATAACAAGAACAAAGGTATGTGCTTTTCTGCAATCTGTCGGGGAATTTTACAGATTTCTATTATTCAAGCCTGATTGTTGAACACGCGTCATTTGGCATAACTTTTATTTTCGAGGTAGACAGTGCAAAGCTAAGCAACGCAGTTCGTGTGAAATAAATGAATAAAATGAATGGTAACCTATCAAACTGAATTTTATCAGATGGTAACTTGAAGAGTTGCAAAAATGTTGTTTTATGATTTGCTATTGAGGAGTCAGGGACATTGTTCTACTTTTCAATTTTTATCTCATCAAAAAATTAAATGAGCAGTTTGATTTTCTACCATAAATTTCATTAATTGTTTATATTCAGCCCAGATTTCTTTTGAAAATGTTCAATTCATTAACTTTTTTTAGATTAGTTTTTTATCAGAACTTTGTGAAATGAACCAACGTGCCTCGGGCCCAGAATATTGTGATCCGCATTACGAAAACAATTTCTGTTACAACTTTGATGCTAAATATTGTCGAATCTTGTAATTTGCTTTTGCGTTTATAATGAAAGAAAACACGTAACTTAAAGATCAATATAACACATTCAAATTCAGTTTGAATAAGTTTTTTTTCTTGCCTATCGAATGATCAGAACGTGCTACGAAGTTTTAAAATTTGACATTGAGGAGGGCTATAATTATATTTCGGGGGAAAATATTTTCTTATTGACACCTATTGCTGTACAATTTAAACTAACATATTATAGGTTAGAAACCCTTCAATGCAAATGATATACACGAGCATCTTCCATATGAAAGAGTTATTCTTTGAAATCCGACATCTTGGGAGCAATATCAGGCTCAAAAGAATTTCATCTCTCCGTGGCATTGCCAGCGGAAAATCTTGGGCGTGTCTTCTTGAAGACCAAACAAGACTGCAACTTTCCCTTCTCCCTAGAGTTGAAGGGGTTACATCTTTTCGTCTCATTACTGGTCACGACTACTTTCAAGCCCATCCTTTTAAAATCGGACTGGCCAGTTCCCCGCTGTGCCCACTATGTGAAGGGACTGAGCAAATGACAGGAGGGCATCTTTTTGATTGCCCCGTTCTTCTCGACGTGCTGAAGGGTGTCGTTTTCAGGGAGCTTCCCCGCTCTGCTACTGCATCTTTGTTGTATGGGATTGCAAGGCACCTTATGTCCGAGAGGACGTTGGTGGGCGTAAATTAAAAAAAAAAAAAAATATTCTTTGAAATATGATAAATGTCCTGGATTTTTTCTTAGTCTTGTTCATATGTACCCCCCTATAGGAGTACATATGAACAATTAAAAGCTTTTTTTTTTTAATGGAAAGGATGCATTTTCTCCTTTAAAATTTTTTTTTCTAATTATAGCTAAAACTTATGTTTAGAAAAAATTGAGTGGGGGTTATTTAGAAACATGCTATTTTGAGAATCCATCGGTGGTGTGTGTTCATGGAATATCGATTATAAACTTAATATTGAAATTACGCGACAAATCTGCCCATTACTGGTTAGGTACCCATAACTAGTCATTTACTCTACTTTGTATTTTTTAAATGGTTCCAGGAAAATTGTTTAGAGAGTTTCCTTTGATGTATGCTAAGTCATTGCGCTAAACTAGACGCTAACGACTTTCATATCAGTCTAGACAGACCACCATCGGAGTTAAGTACCAGAAATAACTGCTGACTGACGAAAGCATGAAAGAGTACTTTACACGTCGCTCCCCAGGTAGGCGGAATGCGTAATGTACCCCTGAATGCTCGATTGTTGGCGCGACAATGTTCCTCTGATTTCTGAAACCATTAGATATATCAAGAGCTCAATACTTACTGTTAAGCTTACAAGTGCAAATATAAACTGATGAAGTAGCAGAATTATATGTGGAGGCCGTGTATCGTGTATCATTCGAACATGAATCATTGAAGAAGTTGAGGTAACTTTTAAGAATATCATTCTAAACGAAGCGAAATAAATGGATTTTGTAACAGTCACTGATAGTTTTCATGCAAAAATTAAGTTCAATTGCACTCAAATCATCATTAGTGATAAAGTTTTTTTTTTTTTTGAATTCGGTAGTGTATAGTTATCAGTACTAAAACGTAGAAAAAGATAGTACGGAATACAAAAAGGATTAATTTTGTACACTTACTTTCGATTGTAGACTTTATTAATTTCAACTTGAACAAGGCACAAAGGTTACTCAGGGTGCCCATCAGGAGGGAGGGGGTCATAGCACAGACTGCGAGATTTAAATTTTTAAGGGTATTCCTTGGGGGCACTCCGTGCTTAAAGGCATGGAGATTCCCTTAAGTAAGGGATGCGGGTACTTAAGTACGGGTGCCTAAGTAAGTATTAAGTACGGGAGCTTAATGCGGGAGCTTAAGTAAGGGCACGGAGACCCCCCTTCCTTCTTCTGTAGTATTTGATGAGGTGTGCATTCTCGCTCTTAAGGGACACAACGCTGGTTACTTCATCAGTTACTTTCCCAAAATCAGAGCAACTTTTTAAACAAGCTTCTTAATCAGATCAACATACTTTTCAAGCAAATATATTAAAGTATTTTAAGCCTTGTCTAGACAATGCAACAATACAATGATGTTTTTTAATGAAATTGCAGAATTTTTAGCTCAAGAAATATGCTGAAGCACATTAAATATGCGTGTGCGTGTAACAGCGTGAAATTCATAACGAACTATCACAAACAGAGGAGAACTGCGTCCTAAGTTTCCTCGGCTGGTACCTTGAGCTTAATACTTATTATATTATCTCTTACCTAAACTTTAGGGGAACAGATATTTTTGTTTCCGAACTAAAGACTATTTTTCGAGCCCTGAATATCTTATCATGTGCAAAAACCAAATTAAAGGTTATTAAATATACAGTATAACTTCGATTTAACGATACCCGATTTCCTCAATTTAATGATATATTTCACTGATCCGGATTTGTTTGCATTGAATGTATATGCTCCTCGATTTAACGATATCCTTGATTTAACGATATTTTTTTCCAGTCCCTTGGTAATCTAGGTTATACTGTATTCTATAAAGTTAGTAACTGTTACAAAAGAAATTTGTTAAACCTTTAGAAAAATTCATATGCCACTAACATGTAACAAAATATATTTAAGCTAGAGCACAAATTGTGTCAATGTCAATAGGTTTCGAAAGTTATGAAAGTGGATATGTTCCCCCAATTTTGCCTCCCTTTGGCATGAAACCCATTGTCCATCTGTCTGTGCCAGCTCTGTCCCGAGAGGCCGCGATTTAACAATGCGAGTCAGCAAGTGCAGACAAACACTTCCGATATTCGAGTGGCCAAGCCAGACGGATACGTGACACGGGTTCACCATTTTCCAATGCCCATCCTCCTCATCAGTATGGAACCAGCACTGAAAATTGGGGAGAGACTTTGTCCCACATTGTCCCCTCAACCCCGTGTCCTTCTCTTTATTTTTTGAAGAGGGAGAGACAAAGACCCGTCCTGGAAGCCAATTCATTTCCCTGCTGCCGTATGAGTGAGTGCCCAGGACAAAGGTTAGATTACGAGATAATCAGTTTGAGATTCGTATGTAATCCTGGCCCCAGGCCTTCCGATTAGGGTCCTTAATCCTCCTCTGAAACTAGGATCCAACACGTGCTCCGTGCCCTGTCTTTACTCCATTTGAATTAGTTTTCAGTATAGGGCATCGGCAAGTTCAAAGCTTTAGCGGTGCTTCAAAAAGATGATATCTATGTTTATTTATTTTTCTACTCTTTTTTCGTCGGCGAACATTATCATGTGAGATAATTTATCAATAAATTGATCTATTTATCCCCTAACTTACAAAAATTATTCCCTCAAACTAAACAATAATTTATACCTGAACTTAAAGCTAATTGAAAACGTTTGGCATAAAGAATTTGATTGCTTGAAATATAAAGGTAATAGTTATTTTTAGTTGTTGGTTAAAATTAATTTATGGAATATGTGCAATTATTTTATTTATTGGAACGACTCTAAACGGAAGCATATCATTTCATCGTGTCAAGAACAAGTGATGGTTTTAAAATACTTTTCCTACAGTTCTAAATCTCACAACATTATTTATTTATGTCTCCAAAAAAATCAACGCTCAGCACTTTCAATATTTGAAAAATTGGAAACAAAACAACGATCTTACTTTCAAGCAAAATAAAAGTAAGCGAAGAAATAAAAAGGTATTCGTTTTCGGAAAAGATTCTGCCTTCAAACTGCCACCCACGTTGATGGAAAAGAAAAGAGAAAAAAGTACTATAGTTATAATTGCAAGAAGTCATTATTTTCTCCTCTACCATTTTTTTTAGATTTTGTTGCGGTTTTCTATTTCTCATTTCAATAAGCGTTTTAAAAATGATAAATTTATGGAAAATATTTATTTTCTTCCACAATCTATAGAACAAACAGCTAATAAAAAAATAGTTTTACCTGCTTTGCTTACCAACCCTTTTAGTAAAATTACTTTTCATTAAAGCTCGCATTGTGATTATTTTAATTTATGCGCAAAAAAGTGAATAGTTCCATGTATCCTTTCACTATTTCGCTTTTATTAGAGATAAAACACTACTGAATTCTTTTACTCCTCAAATAATTAATTTCTAAAACATATATATTTTATCACTTCCTCTTATAATTATCCTACTAGGGTTTCTATAGTTGTTGAAATAAAATATTACAACTAAGCTACTATGAACTGTAATTTAAAACTTTCCTCCTTATTTAATTGGGGGGTGAGAAAAGGAATAAATGCTTCCGTCTCATTCAGTAAAAAACGATGCCAAGGTTTAGTTAAAGGTTCAGTTAAAACCGAACATCGGTTGAAACAAAAATATATTTAACTTTTTTCCTCACATCATCATTTTTTTTTCATTACAAAAAGTTACAAAAGCTGTAATTTAATAGTTGATTACTGGAAAGGAATCCATGTGTTAAAAAGTTACTGTAGGCATACATTTATCTTTCTAAAATTTACGCTCTTGCTAGGTTTAAAGATTTAGCCTGTTCAAAAACAGCAAAATGGATGCACTTAGGTTTTATTACGAATAATATTCATAATTATTATAAATATTTATAGTCATCACAAGAAGCCTTTTCTCCCATGAATACTCCAATGATTACAACTTGAACTAGACAAAAACATTCGTATACCTATTCCTCTATTGTTCTGAATAGTTACATTGCTTCTATTTTTTGTGGTGTAAACATAATTAGTTTTTCTTACTTTCGTAGATATTGCACTTTAATTAAGATATTTTGAACTTTCACTTTATTTCTTGTGTTTTAGTCAAGGTTATGATATCACATAATTCTTAAATCTCATAGGATCTGAAATACAACAAAATACTTTTCTTTTGTGCCCCTTAGACCGATTACAACGTTCGCATTCGCCGTACAAATCACACAAAGGCTCTGAAAAATCATAAACATCCGTTTCCTGAAAGCAAACCCACAACTCATAATCATTATGAGGTCAAGAAATCGGTGAAACTCGTTAATTTACATCAAGTGAATAAATTTATGGAGGTAGACTTGTGTCTCCTGCTTTTCTGCATTTGACTAACTGGTAATTCTCGGGCTGTCGGCCTTATGCATACCATTTCTGATTCGTCATGAGATAACTTCCTTGCTGGGACATTAATCTCAGCTCAAACCTACTCGCTTGAGGACTCCCTGGGGACGCGCAATGCCAATCCTTCGTCCTGTGTCCCGAATTCCTCGAGGTAGATCTTTGGACTTTGATGCATTTAATTTGTGTTCTGCCGCTGCAAGAGAAGAGTCACTAATTATGATTAAAAGGAGACGCTAGTTTTAGATGTTTTGAGGAATGATATTCATTGCCCAAGCGGAAAGTGAGAGCAGGAATCATTAGCATGGAATTTCTTGAACAAAGGAATTCAGCCATTTTGAAATCCAATGTGAAAATTGAAGGTCGCTATGCGTTGCAGGATTAATAACTGATTGCAGTTAGAAGAGTAAAACTATGTTTCTCTACTCACTATTCATTTATTGAAATTTTGCTCTAAAAATTTAAATTTAACAAATGATCCTGAATTTAATTTGCAATCTTTTAGAATACAGTTGGATTCTGGGGCGGATACAGAAATAGGTTTTGGAGGGGGCGTCAGGCCGTAAAAGTAAAAAGCGCATTCTCGTATAATTTTCCATAACTAAATTTTCCCGCAAATTTTTATTAAGCTCCCTTACTGTTGATTACTGATTCCATCAAAGACGAATTATCCGACGAATCGCGATTTTATGTTGTACCTTTAAATTCTAAGCAGATGAATTTAGCTAGTTAAGTATATTCTTCCACACTGACCTCTGACTCCACTGTTACTACTCTTACAGGAAACAAGTGATTTTATTCCAATATTCTGCGTGGTGTTTTTTAATAGTTTAAAGAAATTGGTTTGTGCTACTTAGAAGTAAATTAAAGAATATTTAATGGCCTAGTTAAATTAATTTTATTCCTTTTGGAGGTGCACGGACCCCTTGTGCCGCCCATAAAATCAGCTACTAGATAGAGTATTATTTTCAATATCAGCTAAAGCGGATAGTGTACAAGTAATATATGCATACATTTTATTTATGTTTCATCTCACCCACGTTGCGTTTTCTTTTGGTATTACTATTCGTGAAATTTCTTTTTTACTTTTTTTTTTGCTTGGAATATCACATAAAAGTATAGTCAGTTTACACCGAAATAAAAAGTACAAGAGCATGCCATTTTCATTTATATGGCACATGACCGGGTCCATTTTTTGCTTAATGGACAACTTAATGGCATTAAAGTCAAACTGGATGATAACGTTTTCGTCATCCATAACTCTCTTAAAGCAGGATCAAACTGTTTTTGGTCATAATCTGCAGAGAATGATTGGTATCTAGAGTAGGGAGTGAGGCACAATGAAGCCTGACTCCGGTTACCAGACGTTCGTCAATCTGGATCGGAAAGTAAACACGTGACCCTACACGTGGCTGTTAGGTCTCTTGTGTAATTATTTTGCCGGAGATCTCATATTCTTTGTGTAACTGTAATTACGTTCCGATGAGGCTACTTGTAGTTGAAATTCACCTCCTGTATCTATCCCCAACTTCATATTTTTGCTACATTAGTTGATGGACGCTGAAAAAGAATGCAAAATCTAACAAATATTGATAAGTTCCAGCGCGGAACATTTTAACTGCTTCTCTTTTTTCTATAGATGCTAAGTTCCCATACTTAATTTCTAATAACATTGGAATTCCATTCAATTGTTTTAGACATGGGCTGCAGAGTCGGAGTTGGATTGATTTCTAGGTAAAAATAAAAGAGCCGGAGTTGGTAGTCGAAGGTTTGAAGTTCCAACATTCGAAGTCGGAGTCGGTCATTTTCCCTCAAAGTCCGCAACGCTGCCAGTGCTTGTGCAGTCGGAGTCAGAGTCGAAGTTGCAGTAATTTCGTGGTAAAGGAGTTGGAGGTGGAGTCAAAGGTCATAAAATTTCTGAAGTCGGAGGCGGAGCGAAGTCGGTAATTTTCCTTTGACTCCGCAGCCGTGGTTTTAGATACTGAATATTTTGAAACAGACCTACTCTTTCCTGAGATTCTGTGGGTGCCTACTTCATATTTTCACATCGAGTGCACTGATAAGTTCATTTCCAATAACTTGGGGTTAAGATGATTCCATTTGTTAAAACTATCAAAGAAATCAAATGATTAAATTACCAGCGTTTTAGTGCACAAAAATTGCAAATGACTGCAGATACTTGTTTCCGTGTTACAAAGAACACCCTTTTCAATGCAAAGAAGTGTGTGCTTTTGGATGAAAAGTCATCCGATTTCCTCGGAAGACTTCTTGTTTGCAGTAATTTGCAGTTTTTGTGCATTAAAACGTTGGTAATTCATTCATTTAATATTCAAGCACAACGGTATTTTTTCGTTATTTAGTCAAGGAAAGTCATGATGGTAAGTTGCCACAACGATTACTGGCGTTTTGTAATCTAAGAATGATGTTTATGCCGATACTCGAACGGAAACAGTCTGCTCTGGATTGACATCACCTTCCTTTCGTATTGCAGCATAGAAATTCCAAAACCGGGGACTGTTTGGGGTAGGAATCATATTAAAGTCAATTCGAAGCTGAATGCTACAAAATTTTTCTGGAATACGGCACACTTTATGCTCTCTCAACAAAAATTGGCTCTTCCAGGTTCAAGCATCAAGTTACCAGGGCCATACCACAGGAGGAAATCAGAAGATTTCAAAAAGCCAGTTTTACAGTGGTTTAGGTCATCATAACAGCCACACTTCATGTCTTTATCAATTTATTTCATCAACACTTTCAAATAAAAGTTCGAAAATGATATTATCTGGTTCAGAGTTCAATCCGTTACCTTTGAGCTACTAGCAAAATTATAGCAAAAAAGTTTATGAAGATACAACCAAAAACTAATATAGTTACATGGCAATTACCATGCCCCAGCTTAGTAAACACCCCACTAGAAAGGATCTCAAAAAAAACTTTAAAAAAATGTTGAGAAAATCTGAAGGTATTTGGCCCACTTCATAAGCCTACATCTTAAGAAAATCTGCAGACTGAAGATCTCTAGATTTTCTGCAGAATGTTCTGAAGTTGAGAAAATCTGAAGGTATTTGGGTCACTTCTTAAACCTAAACCTGAAGAAAATCTACAGACTTAAGATCTGTAGATTTTTTGTAAAAAGCTCTCAAGAAAATCTTCAAATTTTTATTCTCTAGGTTTTCTTAGAATATATAGGCTGAAAGTGGGCCAAATAACTTGAGATTTTCTGAAGGTGGGTGATTCTGAAGATTTTCTTTAAAAATGAATTTTTCAGAAAATTTTATTTATTTATTTCGAAAAATATAGTAATTAAGAAAATCTTCAGACTCTTTCGGCTAAAACATACAGTCGAATCTCGACTTACGCGAGGGATGCGTTCCAAGACTTCTCGCGTAAGTCGAAATTTCGCGTTGTGGAAATGGGTAAATGCAACAAAAAAATTTAAACATACCTAATTATTTTTAGACATTTGTTAACACTAATTCAAACTGTTTTAAACCGTTCCTTAATCATACATTACCATTTCTCACATAAAGAACTGAATTTTGATTTGTATTGTTAATGAAACTGTTTTAATCAGCATAAAATACTGTTACGATGCACGAAATCAGTGATCATCGGGAAAGAGAAACATAAAACAGACTTGTACGGTACGTACAATACTGTGCAGTAGATCCAGTAGTTCACTCACACCTAATTGTCGTGTTCCCTTCAATGCATCTGTTAGTCGTTCAAGCACATCGAGAACCTTTAGCTTTTATTTAATTGTCGGAAACTTTCTCTTTTTCTTTTGGTCTTCACAAACTTGAGATGGAACACTGCTTTAAGGTATCATTATATTTCATCAACTTTCGCATTTAGAATGAAAAAAATATGGTAAAAGCGGGGAGTAGTTACTTGTATACACAACTAAATCTATGTTCAGTCTAGTACGGTGTGGGGATTTCTGCTGCCAGTGATGCTAAAGGGATGAAGATCCTTTCACGCAAAAAATATTTTTAGCAGCCAATAACAAAAACGATACTTTCACACCGCGCATCAAAGATCATGAAAACGCTTTAGTTCGATTAAGTAACCTAAACTGCGTTGTAAACATTATCAAATACATTCTGATTATTGATATCTCTTCGTTCTCTATAAAAACTATTTTAATCCATTTGTACTGGATTGAAATTTCTTTGGGGATTGAAATTGCTTTAAGAAAAAAATACCCCAGTTTAATAAAAAGAGTAATTTTATTTTAACCATATATTTAACGGGATGTTGGGAGTATGCACCACTCGATTGAAAATTCATGCATGCGGCGGTTAGTGTGGGGGGGGGGATAAACCAAGGGGTAAAACAGTTTATCATGAACACATAAGTTTGATTAACTTGTTAGGAAATTGTTTCCACTGTGTTATAAAGAAAAAATGATTTATTTTACAAACATAGTTCAGTAGCAATATTGTGGTAGATAAATCACCAAAACCATTTTGTCAACCAACATTCATCAATCTGGTCACCCAACTAACAATAGTATTTTTTCTTTTAAGTGTTTTGTGTTTCAAAACGCGAATTTGTTCATAAAAGAAAAACATGATAGAACAACAAGTATAGGGTTTTTTCTGAATATTAAAATTTCATGAACTATTTCTTCGTTTTTCCATACGAATTCGTAAAAAATAACTGCTACTTCGGTTTTTCATACTAGTTTGAAAAAAAAATGAACGACTCTTCATTTTTTCATACGAGTTTGGAAAAATGAACTAATATTCCGTTTTTGCATAGAAGTCTAAAAAAATGATCTACTACTTCGTTTTTTCATACAAATTGAAAAAAAAAAACTAACTTCTACTTCGTTTTACCATAAGGGATTGAACAAATGAACTGTTACTTTGTTTTTTCATACCAATTTAAAAAAAAAAGACTACTACTTCGTTTTTCCATACGAGCTTGAAAAAACGAACAACTTTTAACACTAGTTTTTGAAAAACAAACAGACAACGTTTGGGTTTTAAGGCGCGGATAAATTACATGAGAAATTCGAAAAAACGAATGTTCGGGAGAGAGATTAAAGTTTGTAAAACGAAAGTTAAGGATTATCATCAAAATCTGAAAAATCCCAACTTTGGAAAAAAAAGAAAAAAAAAACATAAAATAGAAACTGAGCGACAACGAAAAAAATTTATTAAATCAAAATCTCGGCACTGCGAAAAAACTTTTAAAATCGATAGTTCGGGATAATAAGAAAAATCTAATTCAGGTGTGAAAAATATTAACAATACTGAAAACTAGAGACTACGCGAAAAATTCAAAATGAAAACTGGCATTGAAAGCGGGTCAACACTAGTGATGTTCCGGATATCCGTATCCGCGGATATCTGAGGGAAAATAAAGATCTGCATCCGTATCCGTTACTTTTTTGACGGATCTTAAACGGATCATTTCTATTCTAAAAATTTTTTAATATTTGAATAAAAGACTCTAAAATTCCGTTTAAATTAGGTTTATTCCCTATTTAAATCATAAGGTATCATTTCAGAAGCCAATTTGTACCCCCCCCCCTGCCAGTTGCAAAAAGGAAGGGGAAATAAGTTTTAAAAGTGAATCAGTGCGTATTTTTGTGGCATCGTAGCTCCTAAACAGATGAACCGATTTTGACAGTTCATGTTTCGTTCAAAAGGTGACTTGATCAAAAGTGTTCTTAGCTTGTCCTCGTTTTTGTAGAACTTTAATTACCAGAGATATTAATTAAAAACCGACTTAACGTTTTTCCCAATTATGGTACACTGTAAAAAATCTCGGAAAACTCTCTGAATATACAAAAAAGTTTTCCGTAATACACAGATTCGTACGCCCTCCGCAGTTTTCTGCTATAATCAAAAACGTTTCCCGTTTAGCAAGAAAGTAAGAGTCGACGCATGCGCAGCTCTCACGGCAATTTTATAGTCCAGCAGCAAAACTAAACTGAAACTTTCGAAAGCACGCAATGAAAACAAGTGCTGACTCATGTATGCGAAGTAACACTCATCAAGGGGATTAGTAGAAGTTTTGTTCCTCGCATGAATTCACTGAAGATAATTTTAAAGTCTTATATTTTCTTGCATATGTATCGTCATGAGATTGAATTTGAAGCTATGTCACTTATTTTTAAGTACGAAGTGCAAATTCTCGACGCATGCTCGCGGAAGGAATACAAACTGAAATTAAAAACCAAATAACTGCCGAGAGGACGCCATCTAAATTCATTGCGTCGCATAACTTGTGTAGGTAATTCACTTTTTTCTGGGATACTTTTCTTCTTTCTACACCAAATGGGTAATTTTTGTTGGCAGAATTTTATTCTGTCATAAAAATCACCTTTTTGGTGACCAAAGCCTGCAAAAGACCACCACCGACGAATAGGTAAGTCGCTTTGCAACTCTATTACTTTAAAGAGATTTAGTTCATATAAATCTCGTTAAAAAAAAAAAAACTATTTTCTTCAGTATTATTTTTTTGTTGTGAACTATTGCAATTTGAAAATATTTTACATTATATAGAACACATATTTAAAGTGCAAGTGTGTCTAGTTTTATTCTGTAAAATTTATGAATTGAAGATTATAAAAAAATTTAAATAAGTGTTATTGTGTACTTTGTTTTTATGTGTCAATCTCAGTTGATATTTGGCTGAACATTTATGTATCAAGCATTATGAATTAAATGTTATAATATGCAAATTGTCAGGTTTGATAGTTCGCCTTTAAGGTTGCATGTTTTCATTCTCTTGTAAACAGTGTAGCTAGATTGTATGAGGGGCATTCCACGGTATTTTGGACATTATGTAGAGTCCGTAACGTGACCTTTTTTTGCCATAACTTTTTAATTTACCGTTAGATTTGCAAATTATTTTAATTTGAGCTGGTGTGTTGGTAGGAAAAGATCAAAATAAAATAATATGCTAATCAAACAGTAAATTAAAAAGTTATGGCAAAAAAGGTCACGTTACGGACTCTATATAAATGTCAAAAATACCTTGGAATGCCCCATGAAGTTAAAAAAAAAAACTATCTCTTGTAATTAGGAACATAGGGCTTCAGTATTATCTAAATGACGATATCTCTTTAAATATTTGCATTAGCGAAACGCTTTAAATTAGTTAAATGTGTATTAATTTATTTAACAAATAGATACATATATGTATTTAAAAGTGTCTTCATTTTTTTCGTTTTACGAGCCTCAATTTTACCAAAAGCAAAAAAAAAAAAAAAAAGACTTAATAAAATAATTTTGTATTTTTACACCATATTAAAGTATTTGACTTATAATTTATATGATACTTTGATTTATAATGTATATGATGTTGCTTTTTCAAGGGGGGGTGGGCGCTTCATAGCATTTTATGGGTGCACCATCACTCTTATGGTGGGGGGGGGGGGGGTATTCTTGTATATATGAAATGGAATAATCATGTAATAGAGTTCAATGTTTTAATAAATAAAATATATAATGCATTTTGCGCACACTGTAAAAATAAAATCAGTAACCTATTTTGAATAAGTATTTATATTTGTGATGAGATGGAAAAGGGCAAGAACAGAAGAATCAACCCGAATGGTTCCAGCAGGGGGACTTGGTGTCATATTTAAATTCATCAATTTCTCTGTTGGTACTTTTCGGTACACTTTGTTCGTCAGAGAAATTGACTTGAGGTGAACGAATTTAGGAACGCGAAGGGTAGGTAAGTCCTGTCAAATTTTATCCGAAGATAAAAGCTATCAAGTTTGATACAAGATATGTTTTTAAGTTCTGCATTAAAAATACAATATGTTGATAGTTTTGTCTTGAAAATATTGAGAGAAAAACTGAAGTTTAAGATTGTTTAACAAACAATCCCCACTTTTCAGAAGGTACCCCCACTCCAATTCCCCGACGATTTTGTGATTAGGAATGAAACTACTAGATTATTTCATAATTTTTCAAAAATTTATAACTGTGCATATGTTATGCTGTTAACCATGCTATTTGTCATTAGAAATTCCAAAAAAAAAAAAAAAAATCCACGAATGATTCTAAAATTGCTTGTATTATTGCTCTTAGATATGAAAGAATTGAAACTGATATGGTATGCAATACTATAATAAAGAATTATATTTTAGAAAAAATAACGGAAAAAGGATTCCGAAATTCTCGGAAACGTTTTTGAAAATTGTTTGGAGAATTCCGAAATACTCGGAAACGTTTTCGAAACTTTCATGAACCACAGCTGCACAGAATACTCAGAAACATTTCTGGAAATTACGGAAAGAGGATTCCGAAATACTCAGAAACGTTTCTGAAAATTACAGAAAGAGGATTCCGAAATACTCAGACACGTTTCTGGACATTACAGAAAGAGGATTCCGAAATACTCAGAAACGTTTTTGAAACTTTCATGAACCACAGCTGCACGATATACTCAGAAACGTTTCCGGATTTTTTTTACAGTGTAGTAAAAATTTACCCATACGTTAAAATTTTTTGGCCCTGATTGAAAGAGCGAACTTTCCTGCTTTTGATATTTATTTGAAACTTCCAACTTGTATACAGTAGGAGCTATTATCTTGAGCCTTTATACGAGTGATTGGTAGCGATTTCATAATCGGAAGATAAGGAGTAAAAGCTCAATGATTTGAAATTTTTACCTGCTGTCAGTTTATATTTGTTAAGAAATGTGTTTCTGACCCGCGAAATTCATCTTAATACACTCTAAGACAAAAAAAAAGTTGCACCAGGAAGGTGTGGACCGATGTGAATGAAATTTGGAGGGATGGTTCTTCTGCCTAAGATATGCAAATGATTAAATTTCCAGGTTAGGGTTGCGCATGCAACGCGCGCAGGGTGGCCCTAAGCACAGCGCAAGACCAGCTATATAAGAGCGTCCAGTAGAGCAGCAATTTTAATTTAACTCAATCTGATTTGTTAGTTACGTCGTTTAACATTGGATTATGCCTCGAAATAAAGTTCGCAAGCAATTTACGCAACCAGGAGTGCTCGAAAGGGGTCGCATAATTGGCCTCCGAGAAGCTGGATGGTCATTTCGACGGATAGCACAGCACGTTGGTTACACTGATGTTACTGTTGCACGCATTTGGCGGCAGTGGACTCAACAAGGCACATATCAGCGTCAACCAGGCTCAGGGGGGCCGAGACAAACCGTACCGAGGGAGAACCGGAGGCTCGTAAGGCAAGCTCGTAACGATCCAACCAGCACAGTTGCAGACATCCAACGGGCTGTGGGACCTTCCATCAATCAGCCAATAAGTGGTCGCACCATTTGCCGACGGCTGCACGACGTGGGACTGCGCTCACGTAGACCGTTACGACGACTGCCATTAAACAGCATTGCATCGTCGGAAAAGATTGGAATGGTGCCGTACAAGACGGACATGGAGCGTCGAATGGTATCGCGTAGTCTTCACTGACGAGTCCCGCTTCTGTCTTGGTGGAGACGACAATAGAATCCGCGTGTGGAGGCAACGTGGTCAGCGCCAAGATTTACGGTTTATTGTACAGCGTCATACGTCCACGAGACCTGGTGTCATGGTGTGGGGCGCAATTGCATATGATGCAAAATCACCTCTAGTGTTCATTAACGGTGCTTTGACCGGCCAACGTTACGTTCAAGAGATCCTGCAGCCAGTTGCTTTGCCATTCCTGAGCACCCGTGTTCGGCCGCTATTCCAACAAGACAACGCTCGACCCCATATTGCTGCCGTCTCTAGAGCTTGTCTTCAAGGCCTAGACAACATGGAGTGGCCGGCATATTCACCAGACCTGTCCCCAATCGAGAATGTGTGGGATGCCATGGGACGAGATGTCAACACTCCACCCGTACCTCGAAATCTGCCGGAACTCCGTAACAAAGTTAAAGCAGCATGGGATAGACTACTACAGGACTTCATTAAGAACCTGTACGATTCGTTACCAAGACGATTAGCATGTTGTATTCGGAATAATGGCGGCCGTACCCCATACTGAATGTTACCCATTTGTGTATGTTGTTCAATAAATTTTGCTTATATCGTTCTCATTTTCTAATCATTTACTCTTCCATATACACTTAACATACCTTCCAAATGTCATTGTATTCTAAGACTTCCTTCATGGTGCAACTTTTTTTTTGTCTTAGAGTGTATAAAGTCGGCTCTCTGGGACAATTTTTTTTTTTTTAAATTTAATGTTAGTTTTTGCTATTGATTTGGGGTTTCTGTTATTCTTCATTTTGGTTTTTCTCGGCATCCTTCAAAAAAGAAAAAGAAAAAAAAAAGTGAGACTAAATTCTCTATTTGCTGTTTGTAAAGGTGTCCCCGGCTCTGTATTTCGTCAGTCGGAGTAAGTTCGGTGGAATGGGTCAGCGCCGCATTTATGCTGAAATAAACTGCGAAAAATTATTTCTAGCCTGTCCAGTAGCAGCTTTACACTCTTGCTCCTGTATTCTACATCTACTGAGTAAGCTAGAAATATTTTTTCACATTCCATCTAAGAATTAACGCAGCGCTGACCCATTCCTTCCAACTCTCCCTCAATTTTAACGGAGATTTCTTGAAAGAGTAAATCATAGTCTTGATTATATTTTTGCCGCAGCTGACATTTTTTGAAGAAACTGCCATTATTCTGACGAGAATACTTTCCGCAACAAATTTTACACTTGGATAATTGAATTGGGTAAAAAAAAAAATTGAGGTCCTTATCCATATCTGTATCCGCGGATCTTGACACTAATGATCCGGATCCGCATCCGCGGATCTACTTTTTTAACGATCCGGCACATCACTAGTCAAAACCCGGATGAGCTGGTTATTCAGGATTAATAGCAAAGAATGTTAATAGTGCTAAAATACGTAATATTAAGGGAAAAATTAATCCTGGAATTACTTTCAATGTAAGATTGCTAATCCGTTCATACTGTATGAAATCCAACTTAACCATTTATTAGTTCTGTACACATGGATATTTAAACTAAAAATTTTATGTTTAATTTACCTCCTGATTTTTAAATTCTAGGTACTGAAAGAATTTTTAGCATTTGATTAACTTTTGGTGGCATCGCATGAAATCTCTTGCAATTAAGTACAATTTTTAAATAATTAAATTACTCTTTTTCTAGCAACTGAAATCATTAGATGAATGTTATTAATCTTCTTAATTAAGTTTCTTAAAAGACAACTTGATGTGCTTCAAGCTTTTTTTTTCTCGTATTTCATTGCGTAAAATAGTCAACTTAATAACATTAACTCATTTTATGTCTGTTTTAATGACCATCTCTCTTCTAATACTCTCTTTAAAAGGGAACGTTAGCTTTCTAAGGACATTTCACTATAACCTTCACTCCGCTCTCATGCGCGCAATCATGATTAAATATCTTTTTCATGCACATTGCATGTTGTTCTTGTTTTGTACGATGCAAGTTTTATGACGTCGTAAACACAATTGCTGTAAGAGAGCTTTCCGCAGAGTGTTGATATTCTCAGATTCTTGAGAGAAATTCAGTTTCAGTCCAGCCATCTATGTATAGTTTGTTTTTATTTATTTTATTTCAACCAATGATACCTTCGTTCCTGCCATTTCTACCTTAACCGGGTGATCTATGTATCTATGTATAGTTGTATACTTTGCGAAATTGACAACTTTGGGGGAATTTAGTGTACGGATTATTTTATCACAGCTTAGAACAATCCCAGTTCATTTAGAACATGATATTTTTTCCTGTTTTTGATTATATTTGTAAACACCAATTGTGAATTTGTAATCAATTTTGCAAATAATTCGTTAACATAGCAGCACAGTCGAATCCCGACTTACGTGAGAGATGCGTTCCAAGATCCCTCGTGTAAGTCGAAATTTCGCGTTGTAGAAAAATAAATGTATACGATTTTTTTCAAACATACCAAGTTTTTTTAGTCTCTTATAAACAGTTCTAAAACTGCTTTGAATTGTTCCTTAACTACACACTACAGTTTCTTACGTAATGAACTGAATTTTTACTGTGTTTAAAAAAGAAATATCTGCTTTATTCAACATTAAACACTGTAAAGATGCACAAAATGACTGATTAGTTGGAGGGAGAGACATAAAATAAAACAGCATGGAACATACAGTATGCAGTAATAATAAAACGCTGCACTATAATAGTAGTGTTCAGTAGCTACAGTAATAAAATTTATGAAAAAAAATTTAAGAGGATGATGATTTATTCACCATGATCAGATTCTTATTCTTATCTAATTTTTAAACACATTTGCTTCGCCTTTTCTTTTATAGCTTTTCCATTTAGGGTAACACCTCTCTTGGTCTCTTTAACTTTCACCCTCTGCGAGTTTCAACATTGAAATAAAGTTCTTAACGTTTACGGATATCTTTTTTGTTGATTTTAAAACTGTACGTATGGAACAAGGAAATTTCTTTTACACTTATTGTCGTGCTGCATTCAGTGCATTTTTTAGTTGCTCAAACACATAGAAAATTTTAAGCTTTCCTATATTTGCTAAAAACAATCTCTTTTTCTTTCCATCTCAACAAACTTTAGATGAAACAGCGTGACAAGGTGCCATTACATTTTATGAACTTTAATACTTAGAAGGAAAGGTAAACGAAAAATACTGAGTGGTTGTTCGATATACTAACAAAGCGCTGTGTAGACTAACATACTATGAGAACTTCCGCTATCAGGGAAGCTAAAGGGATACAAGTCCATTCACGAAATCCATATTTAATAGGCAATAACGAAGCTAATACTACTTCCCGAAAATTGTCGTTTTGCAGGTGAGGAATTTGCGTTAGCTCTAAAATTCGTTATGGCGAAAAACTAGTGTTACAGCCATTTCACGTAAGCCGAAACGCTTTGTAGCGTGAGTCGAGTGTAAATCTCAAACAAAAAAATATTGGTTATCTTGCATACGCAGGTCAAATTAGCATAAGTCGGTTACTTCTTCACAAGACTCCCAGTGCTAGGCACATATACGCACACGAAACTTAGAGTTCGTGTATCAACTTAACCCTATATCAACTATACCTCGTCTCCGCAAAATCGATCAAACCCGAATCGCCTCGAGTTACGTCAAAATCAGTATTAATTCGTTGAACAAGTTTTAAAAAACTAATCCTGCCTGACAAAACACGCCAACATCGATATATCACCCTCAGAGACTTTTTAAGGTAAAATTAACTCTCCTTTCGTAAAAGATCGGGCATATCTCTTCGATCTCCTCGAAGACGAGCCTTCACAAAAGCCGCCTGTTGAGTAAATGAGATTCGTCACTTTGATAGTACACACATTTCTCCAGATTAAACCATTCTTTCAACCTAATGGCCCTCTTTCTTGAACAAAGGCTTAAAACTGAAGCGCTTAATTCTTCAGTCGCTCAGGAACCCGGGGCACATCCTGCAGAAAGTCGTTAATTTCCGGGCCCGAGCATTAATAACGCCAGAAATCATTGCCACATTTGCTAATGGATCATTAGGCGCTTTCATTTCCTGGGAATGCACGATTCATCATGATCACAGGTTTAGCGATCATACCCGGCACGGTTATAGGGAATCGATCATTGCTTTCGAGCTGACTAAAGTGCTTCTCCACGAGAATGTTTCTCACAAATCGGACAACTTTCTAACTTTAAATATTGCTGGTTCACTGAAATGTGTACCTGATACTACTTTTCGCAATTCTCGGGGCCCAAATTCAAATACCTAGCCAGAATATCGGGTTTTTTCCATTTTTTCTTTTTTTCCCTTTTTTTTGTGTGTGAAAATTTACAAAAGTCCTTAAATTTAAATGTTTTTTTCGTTTAAAATTTAACAAGTTGAAGTATTTGTTTCAAATGTTTGATATCAATTTGAATGGGGAATATTTTTTGCTACGGAATGTATTACTGCTTGGGAGTTGATTGGACCTCTGGAATGTGTCTCACAAATCGGACAACTTTATAATTTCAAATATTTCTGGTTCTTTGAAATTTGTACTGAACCTCTTTTCACAATTCTCTTGGCCCATATTTAATTCTTAGAGATAATGTTGGATTATTTTTTTTTCGTAAAAACTTTCGGAGATCTTGAAACTTAAATGTTTTTTTTTTCGTTAAAATTCGACAAGTTGAAAAATTTGTTAGTAGTAATCAAATATTCAGTATCAGTTTGAATAGCGAATATTTTTCACTGAGGAATCGATCGCTGCTTCTAAGCTGACTGAAGCGCTACTCCAATGTGTCTCACAAATCGGACAACTTCCTAACTTCAATTATTGTTGGTTCACTGAATTATGTACCTGAAATTTCTTTTCACAATTCTCGGTGCCCAAATTCAATTCCCAACAAACATGCCGTTTTTTTTTTTGTTTTTTTTTTTCCGTGAAAACATACAGAGGTTTTTAAATTTAAATGTTTCTTTCGTTTGAATTTAATGAGTTGAAGAATTTGTTTAAAACAATCTTCATCATCACTTTGAATCGGGAATATTTTTCGCTACAGAATCTATTGCAGCTTGTGAGTTGACTGAAGGGGATAGTATGTGTCTTAAACATTAGGTATCTTTCTAATTTAAAATAGAACTGATTGACTGCCTGCAAACTGGCCCTGAAATTTCTTTTTGCCATTTTCTGGGACCAAACTTCTTTTCCAAGCGGGAATGTCGGATTTTTTTTCGTGAAGACTTTCGGAAGTTTTGAAAATTGAATGCTCCTTTTATTTAAATTGAAAAAGAAGTAGTTGAATTCCAAACAATCAATATGGGTTTGAACTGGGAATAATTTTCGCCGCGGAATCTATTATGTCTTGCCAGCTGACTGAAATGTTTTTCCACTGGAATGTGTCCCAAAAAATTGGCATCTGGACTGAAATATGTATCTGAAACTTGCTTTTTACAATTTTCGAAGCCTAAATTCCAGTTTCAAGCGCCTGACATGAAGTTTAGGGGGGGGGGGGGGGGTTCAAACATTTTGTGACAGCTTTTGAGGATCTTGAAACTTGAATCTTCCTTTCATTTAAATTCATTAATAAGCGATTAGTTACTGATAAATTAAACAATCCTGATGAATTTTAATTTTCTGTGGACCATTCAAGTTTTTCTGGGCCACCGGTTGAGAATCGCTGCAGTAGGTTATCTCTTTATCTTTACTAATTATAAAGCTGAAAGTTTGTCTAGATTTCTGTCGATCTGGATGTCTGGATCACTGTGACACGCATAGCGCCTAGACCGTTCTGCCGATTTTCATGAAATTTGGCACAAAGTTAGTTTGTAGCATAGGGGTGTGCACTAGGGTGGGCCGAAAAAACTTTTTTTGGAAATCTGTTTTTGGATAGTGCGGAAAAGTTGCTATATGGGCCCGTTATTACCCATAAAAAATTTCGCTAAATTTGTTTAATATTTAGCCGACGCTATTTGACCTTGAAAAACTGATAAAAAGGGCAAAAATGCATTTTTCAAAAAAAAAAAAAAAATGGGGGGGGGGGGGGAATAAAAGTTTGAAGCTAGTTTGAGCAAACATTAGAAGTATCTGTCAGTGAATTAGTTGAAATCCTCAAAGACTTTTATACATTCGTAGAATATTTAGCTACGCTTCTTTAAGACTGATACATGGTAAAAATGAAAAAAAAAAAAAAATGAAATTTAAAGTAGTTTCAAAATAAGTAAACTCTGAAATGTTACGCAATACGTTACTTAGAAAAAACAGTGAAAATTCAATCAATTTTATGCGACATTTGTACGCCAATTTTAAAAAATGCACACACTCAAATAAAAAATAGTTACATAAGATGCTAATTTTTTAATCTTCGGTTCCAATTGTTTCTCTTGGATAATAAACGTCGCTCAACTGCTTCTATTATTCCTAAGATTATGTTATAACTATTTTATATATGTTTGACAAATAGAGCCCTTGAGTATTAAAAAAATGTGAATCCTCTGAAGTCTTTTAAACGGGAGCCGGACATTTCGAATGTCATTGCATTATTATCTTTGTTTTGGTATACAACACGACTGTTATGTAGAAATGCGCGAAAAAGAAAGTAACACGAGCAAGCACAAGTAGTCTTCTACTTGGACCTGGAAGAGATTTGTCTCCTCCCGATGCTTTATTTCTTCCAACATATGAGGACATTATCAGATGTTATCAAATCACTAAGATGCAAATAAAGGGAGAAGGAAGTAAGCAACCATCTTCAGTAAGTGTGACCGCTGTAGTTGCAAAAAAAGTTATTGATATTTGTGGGCGTGCTTCCCTACCCCTTGTTTCGATAAGAAGAGTAATTGCCATGATTTTATCTTATTATTCTAAACATAATAGTGCAACAAAAAATGCTAAAAATATAAAGACGCAACTTTTACAATAAAAGCTAGGCAAATTTAAAGCAGAGGCTACGACTTTGTTTGACGTTTGTGCCTGCAAATGCGCAGATTTATAATCGTGTAATTGCAGAAAAAAAAGCAAAAGTCCCTGATAGAGAAAAACAATTTCTAATTGATCAAAAGGCAGTAAGAAAAATGGCTATTAGAAAAGTGGATAAGGTAACAAATAATGCATATTTTGCTCATCCTGAACAGCTACTCTTGACAATGTTGTTAGGTGCATTCTGAACTCTCGAAATATAAGAAGACGAAGAGCTTGGTTGGTTACGATTTTTTAAGCGTCCTAAACTCAATTTTGAAGCCATTGATTATGTTGATTTAGTTCATTGGGCAAACTGTGTTGCAACAGAGCCCCCTCTTACAATGCATCTAAAAGACCAACAATTGAAAGAAATGTGCAAAGAACAGCCTACAGCTGTTTCGAGAAATTTCCCTGTCACACGGAAGCTGTGAAACGTTGTGTGAAACTAATAACCGAAGCCGCAATATAAGTTCGTGGTGAAACTGCACAAGATGGATACATTCGTGCCAAACTTCAAGCTAGGAAAGAACTTCAATCATTTGATAATAAGGGACAATATTATTCCAAAAAATAATATTCTTTATGCATGAGGTATTATAAATCAAATTTGAAGATTTTTTTCAAAATTTTATTATATTTATATGTTATTCTGGAAAATGTATGATATTATTGCGTGATAATAATTACTATGATTAATAGTGCTATTTAATTAATTAGTCTATGATTTAATTTTGAAAAATAATTTTCACACTGGTTTTTAAAAAAATTCAATATTTTTTCATTTTTCTCCAATTTTTTGATGTCCGAAAGGAGCGGTTAAATGCTCATTAAAATCAATGAAACATTTTATGGGCTCGAACTGGCTCATTATGTAACATTTTCGGTGCATTCCAACAATATATTTGAAATTTAGTTTTTAAAAAAAATTTCGAAAAAATTCATTTTTCTCATTTTTTTCGTTTTTTTTAGTGTCAAATAGCGCCGGCTAGATATTTTTTAATATCCAAGAAATTTTTTGTGAGTGCTAATTAGCTCATCACGCAACTTTTGCGCGCTATCCAAAAATTGATTTCGAAAAAAAATTTTTTTCGGCTTATTTCGGCCCACCCTAGTGTGCACCTCGCTGCAATTTTTCGGAAATTCGATTTTGTTCTTTTTTTAATTCTAATTTTAAGAACTTTTCCCAAACAAAATTATCATAAGATGGACGAGTAAATTACCAAGTTATCATAACGTGGAATCGTAACATGAGCAAGCCAATTGGCGAGAAATTCACCATACATTATTTGTAAATATACAGGCGAACCAAAAGAACTTTTAATTTTCTACTGCGGGCAAATCCGTGCGGGTACCACTAGTAGTAAATAAAAGTAAGGTTTCAAAGAAATTCTGGAAGGAAGTCTGTGGCGGGCCTGCGTCCGGAAGACCCCATAGCACCTACAGATTTGAAATTTTTTGTACAAAATTACTTCGAGCCCCGGTGATTTGCACCTGGGGTTTTGTTTTTTAAAATTGGAATTAGCTTTTTGTAATTAATTTTTTAAGCTCAAATTTCGCGTAAACTGCCTTTGACTGCCTATTAAAGGTGTGAAAAATTACTTACACATAAATTTATTATATATCGTTGAAAAGGGTAGAATTTTCCACGTTTTAAGCAATTTGTTTCAATGCCCTTACTTAAATACGGCGGGAGTCATTTCCATTTTTAGCTGGAACTTTTTACGCTTAGCTAAAATTTAGGCACTACTTTCTTCATTAAGTCTATCAGTAAAAAGCGATGGAATTGTCCCACAGTTTTTTTTTTTTTTTTTTTTGACACCACTTTAAAGAGCGCCTTTTTTACTCTAAATCTAACTCGACCTATGGTCGGAAAATTAAGCTTCTATCTCCAAAGGAAAATAAGTTACAAATTGTTAAAAATCAAGTTCCAATAATCTTATCTCTATTAAAATTATTGGTGTTTTATTTGGAGTTGCCATAGTTATGTCTTTTCGATTCGCTTGTTTCTTCTTCTTATTCACAAACTTTAAGGGTTTCGATTTTAACGGAAAATCTTAGGCTCAACTCAATTCAAGAAATGTATTACTTGAGACCACGAATATGAAAGCGACGTTTCAAATGTACACAACTGCAGTTTTGCAATGTTCAAGAGCCCCTTAGCCCTTACGGCTCTGCAACTTGGTACATATTATTTTGAAACCCGAGGAAGGGGTGCTTTTTGTTCCAAATGGAGCTCATAATGCGTTTTTCATCTGTTTCTTTCAAGTTGACGATTTAAATCTTTTCGAATCAAATAAGATTGCGAAGCAATCTTCGGGGGATGGTGAGCGTTAGCGAGCAGGGGGCAGAGCCGCCTAGTTGACTTAAATACCTCTAATGAAAACTGAATGTACATGTTTAGGGTCCCACATAAAACTCCATCCGCCGAGACCATAAAAACTGGAGCAAAGTGAGAACAGTAGAACACGAAGTAGGATAAAACGTAACTAAAAAATAGCTACAAATTGAAAATAAAACTTTTTCGTAAAAATAAATTATGCTTCTAAACACCTTTAAAAATCTTTAATATGATCTCTGTTCTTTATAACTAACAAGAGATGAATAGAAAAAAATCGCTAGAGTAATTTCAGTTGGATGGACAAAACAACGGAGAAAGGAAGTAGAAAGCAAAATGAAGTTCAAACCAGAGTAAAGAAAATGTAACCTAAAAAGTTATTAATTATAATATAAAATCTCTTTTTCGTAAATATAATTTATGTAACTAAGTATCTTTATAAGCCTCCCATATAATTTCAAATATTTATTAGTAACAAGAGTTGAAACGAAAATACAAAAATTTGTAATTGTAACGTTGTTTATATTGACATTAATATTTTATATCAAAACATATTTTCTTTATTAAACACCGTGTATTCTAGGGTTTAATAAAATTGTTTACAACAGCCACAAATGTGTTATTAACAACTTCATTAACCAATGTAAAATACGAAACTATTTACTCCGTTTGGCATGTAAGCCTTTTGATTTCTTTTAAATATTTTTGTAATATTAACGTTAAACAGATCTTCTTCACGTAAATCTCTTATTTTGTGTTACTGCTCATCTTAAGTGTTCCAATCAATACTTTCAAGTCCATCTAACCAATCTTGGATATTACTTTCAAACTCTGCGAACATCCAACAGCCTTTAACCCTCTAATCCAAATAATCAAACAAAGACAAATATTTACACCACCCATGATTTATTATATTAATTAGGTACCCAGCGCTGATCAACCGTCCGGTAAAACGTGTACTAATCTCCCGTCAAGGCATCAAGTGATTTTTTTTCTCCTCTTCCACGGTTTGTTTGGACACTTGTCATATCCGCTTAGGGCTGCCGAGTTTTAGCTTGATGACTGACTACATATACTTGGCTCTGGTTTTCGTCAACTGGAGCATTTTTTGAAAGATTATTATTTATTAATGCCAAAGTCTAGATTGTATTTAAGGAAAGTAGGGAAATAATATTTTGTTTGAATTTCCTTCAACAAGGTTTTAATGATGCTTCAGTAGTTGGTTTATAATTGCAATATTTTTTATTATGTTTCATATTTCAAAATACCCACTTGGATTCTGATATCGTCTCTCACTTAAAGTAAAAAAATTCACATTTGTGATCACACAACTATAACATTTGTGCTATTCCCAAGTAATTTATTAAATTATATCATATATATTTATACTAGATGTACTAACTATTTTCGTATGCTTTATCATGTTATTACAGTGAGCTTCAATATTTATTCACAGGGCCTGAAAGTTGATGACAATTTGTTTTTTTTTTTTTTTTTTTTCTGCATTTTTTGCTTTTTGTAATCTTTTTCTCGTTTTTGTTTATTTTTCAAATATTTTTGAAGCACTTTTTACTTTTTTGAGACATTTTCCCCATACTTCAAATTATTTCTCTGTTTTAGCTCTTTCTCTTTAATTTTCTGATTAAAATAAAGTTTGAAAATACATTTATTAGATATTGGAATTCTAAGCTAATAGTTTTTAGTGCTAATTTTCGAGAATAGTACAATCTGCTAAGTAAGAGGTGTCGTCTCATCAATGGGAGGAAAAAGTGTTCATTAATCACTTTAAAAAGTGAAGTGGAGGGAATTAAAAAAATATAAACAAAGCTTCAAAAAAGAAAAAGCATTCTGCAATTCAGGTACTGAACAAGTTTCTGAACTCTGACTACATGTCAGATTCTGGATGCAATTCTTTTCTTAGTGTTAAACTTTTGACTTTTAAGAGTATGTACTTTTCAATACTGAAAAGTACAAGCATGTAAAGGAACTTGGAGAAAATATCGAGACAACGATGGTTGTGTAGAGTCGGAATTTCAGCAGAAAAACAATTTACTATCACCCCGTATGTTGTTGGGAAAAAGCATATCTGAACTTCTGATTCAGAAAAAAACAAAAACAAATACCACTACTACTACTACTGCTAATAATAATAATAATAATAATAATAATAATAATAATAATAATTTTAATAATAGTAATAGTAATAATAATAATAATAATTTTAATAATAATAATAGTAATAATAATAATAGTAGTAATAATTTTAATAATAATAATAGTAATAATAATAATAGTAGTAATAATTTTAATAATAATAATAGTATAATAATAATAATTTTAATAATAATAATAATAATAATAATAATAATAACAATAATAATAATAAAAATAATAATGCTAATACTACTACTACTAATAATACTAATAGTAAGAACTAATACTTATACTACTACTACTACTACTAATAATAATAATAATAATATCAATACTAATAATAATCAATAAATAAATAAATAAAGTGTTTTTAATGGAAATCTGGCCTCGTGCCTTAAGTACATTTTTCAACATTTTAACAGCCTTTTTTCAATTTTACCTGCATTTTTTGTGTATTTTTAGAGCGTTATGATGATTTTTTTTAGGATATCAACTGCCAGACATTGTTTATTATTTTTTTTAAAGTTGGAGCAGTAGCTTCAAAATAATTATCTCCGTAATAAATTACTGTTATAAGGAAGAAATTTTAAATAAGATCTTTGCTACAATGTTAATTTATTATATTTTGTAGCTCTTAATAAATTACTAATGTAGAATCGAATGCTTACTAATGTATTTAAATTAGGTGTATTAATTTCAAAAAGGACTATATAAGCTAAAGAAAAATTATATGAGATGACAGAAAATTGTCACTAGAGGTGCTAAAAATCTATAAAAAAATAGGTTTTAAGCTGTTAGGATTTTTAACAAACTATTCTGCTTTTAAATAGAAATCCACAGCAGCCCATAAAACTGGCAAGTTTACTTCGCATAGTTTAGTACCAATATTTTCAATGGTTTTTTAAATTTTATATTTATTTTCTGCAGATTTTTTTTTTCTTTTTCTTTTTTTTTTTTTTTCAAAATATTGAGCCTTACTTCATGATTTTACTTATTTAATTTTATTATTTATTTATTTTTTCAATTAATTATTTTATATTTTTTGTATTTTTACTTAGCAATTTATTTATTTCTATATATATTAATAAAATTTTACGATTTATTTATTTTAATTTCATTTCACTTGCTTACTAATTTGTTTATTTTACTTATGAACTTTTAAATTATTCATTTACTTTCGTTTATTTATTTACTATTCCTTACTATTCTTTTATTTATTATTCTCTTCTTATTTATTCATTATTTACTTATTATTCTTTTTTTTTTTTTTTGAAACTATTTTTTAAATTTTATGGGAGAGAGAGAAAATGAATGATTTCAATAAAATACCCTATCCTTTAATTTATAAGTTTATAAATAAAGCACAGCTTTTTCGTTAGCAACAGAGGACTCAAAATCTTTCTCCCATATCTAAGATCCTACCAAAATCCCAATTCATCACCAGAAAAATGGCCTCAGCCATTAAAACCCTGCGTTGCCTCGCAGCGATCACACCACACCGCCCACGCCGCCATTAACCAGTTCCTAGCAATTAGGCGACAGAACGACACTGTAAACGGATACCCACATCCAGAAATCCTGGTATTTATCCTCATTACGGGCCGAGACGGGGACGGACCGTCATCAGTAGTAAAGGGGTTTAGTTAATATGACGCCCCCTTGCCCCTTTCATTAAATCCCGTGTTCCGCCCCGTGTCGTTTTCCGGGTCCTTTTGCCCTCTTAATAGCCGATTAAGAGGGGATGGAGGCAATTAATTGGGCTCTTGTGCAGATGCTAAATGAGTTAATGTTGGTTGGTGATTATAAATTGCGCGCTGAAATGCAAATGTGTTGTCATGTCCAGTTTGAGGTGAAAAATTGCTGTTGCGTGGTGATTGAAATGAGATTCGATAGTTGCTAGGAAGTTTTTAAAAGATATACGATAGTGTTATTGTCATATTTAAAGTTGAAAACATATGTCATTCATATTTTGTTACTTTATGGCTCTCTGGTTTTTTAATACTTATAACCGTTTCGCCTTTGCTTCCCACACACTCAGCGCGAGAAGTTTAAGGATTGCACTTATTCCCACGCGAAAGCGATGGAAATTCACTTTCGCTTTACAGACAGAGATTATCAATCTTTTTTAGGTATTTATAAATAAAATAAACTCTTGTTGGGGCAAACTTAATATGCAGCATTGTGAGAGCTACGCAAACACTAATCCCACCATTACGAACCTTACCCCAACTATAGTCATAAACAGTTGCAAAATTATTTCTGTCAATTATTGAGACATTTTTAAATGAAAAATTATCATATAAGCTTTGTGCTACAATGTGATTGAAGTGAAAAACCAACATAAATAAAGCACAAATTTGGTAGAAAATACAACATATAGCTATTCCAAGGCTACAATGGAGCCTCTTTATGAGTGTAGAGCGCTCACCAACACAACCGAAAGTTCTCTAGCGACTTAAGCAAAAGATAAATGAAAATTAAATTAACTTTCGAAGCATTGAATACAAGTTAGCTAGTTCACGTTTATAACTAACCAAACACTAAAGTTACAATGGAAATTTATAGTTTTTATTTTTCATCAAAAGGTGCAGCAATAAAATATTGCAAATACATAAGACATAAACGCAAATAATAGCTCTTTTAACTGACCTGACTCAAGTGAGATGAAGGAACAGCTTCATTCAAACTGTGTAGCGTTACATATAAATCATCATTTCAATTCAGATTCAATTTCAGCTGGCAATAGTTTTAAATCTGTTGAAGTTAAGCAATGAAATTTCATTTTACTCTGAACTATAACATATATTTTGCCCTGCAAAGAACACGAAAATCTTCATTTGGACTGTATTGAAGCCATAACTGCTATTGAAAAAAAGAAGGTGATAACAGTTATGACCACGATAAGGAAATAATGACTTTGATGTTCTCACCCCCTCCTTTTCCGTTTGAAGGAACAAAAGAACAAAATGTATATATATCTGGCAAAAAGTCGAATTCCCATCTTCTTCGCCCTCCCCAACTTGCCAAAGATCGTTTAAAGCCTCGCCAGACGTTGAAGTACTAATGACCATTATTTCCTGGGGGCGAAATGAGCTTGAAGAACGTTTTGATTTCTCGCTAGATCCACTAATGACGGGTGGCCAAATCATTTGGTGGAAGAGCTTTCGTGTCCAGACATCATGGCGACAATAGTAACAATTACTACACTTTGCCACAGAAGTTACCATGGGGGTTAGATTTATAATTACAGGTTTTGGCACGACTGGTCAGCAGTTATGGTACGAAAATTGCTCTTGGTTACTGTCAGAGGCTATAATTTCTCGATCAGATTTGAGCGCTTTTCTTTTGTTTGTTTAACCCTTAACTTTTCATCGGGTAGACTTGACGGGAAAGGAAAAACAAGAAAGAAAAAACACAATTGTGAAATTAACTTTTTTACATTTGGTGGCAAAAATTTTAGCTAGGTAATTTTCTTTGTTATTTTTCGTAAACAGTTATTAAAGTAAAACTTAAGAAGAAAAGCTTTATGAATTCATTTGTTTTTTTTTTTTTTTAAATTGCAAACATGATTTTCTTCTAGTACTAAAACACATTTATTTGTAAACGTGCCACTTTTTCGAAATAACACTAGGTAGCTGCTTGTGAGTGTTAAACTTCGTGTTTTTTGTGGCCTTCTGCAACTTTGAAAAGACAAAGATTCTGTTCCATCTTGTGATATATGTAGCGAATATTGACTAGGTTGTAATTTTTTTTCTAAATGTGAAAACCACGGGGAGGGGAGAGGGGGGAGAGAGAGAGAGAATAGTTGAGAAAACCCAACCTGTGACTTGCGAACAACTGGGGCTACTCTGCCCTTATGGTGTAGCGAGCAACAGTTTTGCGATTCATAAAATTTCTATCACCTTCCAGCTCCAATAACCTTTAAAAAAAAAAAAAAAAAAAAACCTTTTAATACCTGATTGCAACCCAAAGTTAGTAAGGAGTAATAAATTCTGAGAACAAGTAATGACGGCCCATTTCATTTTTTTTTTAATTCGTACAGTGAAGAACCATTTGAAAATTATATATTTGTTGGCGAGTGTTCAAAATTAGCTTAACTACAAACTTTATGAGCTTTTAGTTATGGGCTGTTTCCTTCATTGAAATGTTTTAATTTTTATGGAATTCACTACAGTATTATTATTTCATCATATAATTAAGCACATTTCTTACGCCAAATATTGGTTTTTCAAGTTTGTAAAAAGCAAAGAAAAAAAAGTACTCTTTTATAATGCTCATGTAACATTCCACAGTGGGGTGAAATTTCTCAAAATAATTTCTGATCACTGCAATATACATAAGAATGAAGAGGACATAGTTTTTGTACGAGCTACTTTACTTATTAAAGTCTCAAACTTTTACAGACAGTGTGATTCAGAGGGCGGTACTTTGGGTGAACAACATGGAGTGGGTGTTGAAATTACATAATCGTCTAAACTAAAAATTCATCCACACTGTTTAACCACATCTACACTGCAATCGTTTATTGTTTTCGGTGAAATTTACTGTAATTTTTTTTCTGTTTTGTATACACTCAACTTACAGTACTATTCACCGTAAAAATTTCCTGAATTTTTAACAGTGCAGGCTGAAAACTAATGTAAAAAAATATAAATTTAGAAGTATAACTCCTAAGAGTGCAATCGCTTTTTTTTTTTTTTAATTTTAATTTTGCGGCACAATGTCTGAAACTTGAATACCCATCCCAATAGCATTGACTTTTTAGTTAGTGTGCAGTAAATCTATAGAGAAATATACCCTTGCAAGCATTCTTTCCTTGAAGGAAATGATACCGTAAAGAAAAATACACCTTGAGACAAAGTCTGTTTTCGAAAATATTCATCGCTAAGGGCTAAAGATCTGCTGTAGTCTTGTCATCAAATATTAGGGTTTTACTATGGTAACCCTTTAATTATAGCTACGCCCATAATTATTAGGGTAGTCGTCCTCAAAGTAGCGGATTTTTATCAAAAAGATTTCCTGCTTTCATTATCATAGACTTCAAATGAAATTAATACATCCAACATGACCTTAGAAAAAGAAACCTTTTATTATGGTAGATATTTGCAAATCATTAAACAGCTAAGATCTCGGTACTCAATGTTTAACTAATTATCAAGATATATTTTCCACAACGCAACGTCAACATCACATTTCTTAAAGTTTGATGTTTACTCCTTATTATTTCAACGGCATATTAAATTCGAACAATCACTTAAAAGTTTATTAATTTTGTGATTTTTTAGCATTAGACCTTTGTATGTTCGCATTTCGTCGGCAAAATCATATGCAAGTAATCACTACCATTTGGTTTTCTTTGCTAGGTTTTTTTTAAGTAATTTTTTATTCAATTTATTTTACTATATTTATTTAAAGATTCATTTATTTTCTGAATGCATCTATTTTTTTTATTTTTTCCATTTATTTATTTATTTATTTTTAATTATTTATTTATTTTTACACGAATACTAAGATGTAAGAAACAAAGAAATACCTTCGTGTTATAAAGTAAAAGAAAATAAAACATCGTCAAACCCAACTGCAAATTTGTGCTATTTAAAGTTGATTTATTTTCTTCAAATAACATATATTTTCATGTTTGCTAAAAGAATTTTATTTATAGGTTTTATTTCTCAAAGTGTAAAATTTTGAATTTTACTAAAATCAATTTATTTAATATTGATAATTATTTTTAAATACATCTTTTTAACGAAAAATATTAAATAAATGTTAAGTTATTATGTTTGAAACTAAATTTTATTTCAAAATCCAGGGAGCACAAATGCACAACTTGCCGGCGCCCATGTTTGTATTCCAGCAGATGGACATATTTTACACTAAGACTAGAATTCCTAAAAAGGAAACATCGTGCTTCATAGAACGCAAAAGGTAAAAAGTGAAAATTAAATTTTGATTTCAGGTTTTAACAGTAACTTAATTACAGTTAAATTACACGCTAAACATTAAATTAGGCATGCACCGATAAGCTAACTGGTCGATTACCGATTAATCGGCTGTTGATAATCGGCCGATTAATCGGCTCTGGCCGATTAATAACCATACTGATTAATGACGTCCTGTAACTTGATTATTCTTTGTAGTGTCATGCGAATTTCAGCTGATAGGAATATTCTATAATATTTTATTCAGTTTTATGCACTTTCTAAACTATTTATTTTTACTCTGTACACTTTTATACTGCAGTTCTAAAGTAATGTTTGCTGCAAATTACGTTTATTTATTGTTTATAAATGTATTCATATTAGTTTCTTGTTGAAGGTATGCTTAAAAAAAAAATTCCGCCGATTTTGAATAATCGGCAAAATGGCCGATTAATCGGTGCATCCCTATATTAAATAAAAGGGACTTGAGTTTCAGTTTCTGAAAGACGACATTTTATGCTATTTAATTCACGATATTTATTACTCTGTGTCAAATTCGTTCGAAGCTGTGTTTGCTATGTGAGCTGTTAACGAAATTTGGTGTAAATTGATATGGAAAGCTTTTCATGCTTTCTTATTGATCCTTTAACGATTGTTTTTTTATTATTTTTTAAGATAACGGGTCATTCAAGTGCCTACTTTTTATTCTAGAAAATTATATAAATAAATTTTCTTTAGCTTAAACTGTGCACGCTGTAGCTTGTAAGTATTGCGATTGACCGTGATGATTTTGACGGGAACGAGCGGGAAGGGGTTAAGGTGATCATTTATTTTTTTACCCTCAAAACGGGACATTTTTTCAATTTTAGGTAACTGCATGGGCATTTAAAAACAGTCTCTTACTTTTTACTTTGTGTTTATCACTTGAAAATACTACTATCAATTTCAAAAAAGGAAAAAGTCTCACTGTCCAGGGGAAAAAATTGTTTTTTTTTTTAAAACAATTTGCGAGTTTTCGTTCTTTTTTTCAAAAAAAAAAAAAAAAAAAACATTGAACCCCGTTCCGCGAATTTTATTCAACTGTTTTTGCTTGCCCGCGGGTCACAAAAGCTTGAGAAAAGCTGAACTCGAGTTTTTAAATAAGCATGCCAACTGTACTATAAAACAACTCAGAAATTTAACTCAGTAGAAAAAGTTTTTACGTAAAAGTAAACCGTTACAAATTTCAGCCGGTTCACATCAAAGTCAAACTGCATTTCCTCCAACAGCAAATTATGAGCGTCTAATCCTCCTTCCACGGAGATAAAAAATTCTGTTTTTGTCGGTGCATCCCATCTGTTCTTACTTTAAATGCTGATTAAAAGAGACATGTTACAACCAGTAATTCCCAAAATACGAAATCATTTTCCTTTGAAACATTTTTAAGATTTAAATTATTTTATTTCAGTCATTCACATGTAACAGACATGTTATTGCCGTTACAACCAGGAATTTACAAAATACGGAATTATTTTGCTTTAAAATATTTTAAGATTTCTTTTTTTTTTTTTTTTTTTTTTTTCAGTCATTCACATATAATAGACATGTTATTGCTGTCACAGCCAAGAAATCGCAAAGTGGAGAATTGTTTTGCTTTGAAATATTTTAAAGATTTAAATTGTTTTATTTTGTGTCATTCAAATGTTTCAATAAAAGTCATACCGATGACGTAAGATAAAGAACATACCAATGAAATAAAATGATGAAAAGTGATCTCAGAAATTGATTTTAAAAGCTGTTTGGGCTAAAGTTCTGGGCCAAGAACTTAGGATTGCAAGGTTTACCACTGTATCTCATCAGAATGTAATTACATTAACATTTTACTGATTTTCTGTAAGTCATACCAATTACATTGACATTATTTAAGAACTAAATTAAAAATTCACCAATGTACGAAATGCGTGAAAAACGGGAAAAAGCCAACTTGTATCAGACGAAATAAACAACAATAGCTTTCTTTCCAATAAAGTTGCCACTTTTTAGAACAAATTTTCTGACTAGAGATGGGAACGGCTGGAAAAAAAAACCTCAAATGGAGGGGGGGGGGACTTTTTTTCTAAAGAAATTTATGCCCACTCGTGATAAATTGAAAAATTTAAATTTTCTGGAGTTTCCATTCGTGATAAAATAAAAATTTTAAGTTTTCTAGCACAAAATAGTGTATCAGATTGTTACAATATTTGCATTTGAAACACAAACTTTCTCTCTTTTGTAGAATCACATATATAAGATAAAAATTAATCAGTGTAGATTATTAATTATGTCAATAGTGAATCGAACCCAAAGTAAGAAATTATGTACTTCAACTTATTGATATTAAAGGAATTAAAAAATATTCTTGTTTAATGTCTAAGCTCGTTTCTTTTGCATTAAAAAAATGAGCTCCTGAACCCCGAAACAAGTGTCTGCAGTTTCCTAAATTTGCGCCTGTTGACGCCGTTTTATTTTGTTTTACTATTCATCTTATTATTTTTTTTCTTTTTTTTTCTTTTATTTATTTTTCTTTTTCCAAATTTCTTCAAAACATAATTTTTTAAATGTAGTGCTTTATGACAGTTATGTTGCATTCCTTTTTTGGGAATGGCATATATGATTTAAGTTTTGATGTTTAAATACTCATTACGTTTTTAAAAGACGTAATAAATAATATTGGATTTTATTGTTGTTGGAATAAAAATGAAACGTCTTTTTAAAATGTTCTGCGAATTATAATCTTCATAAGCTCGCTTATAATTATGTCTTGTAATTATACTTGGTTTTGCATTTTCCCTTTAAAACATATCAGAGAAAAAACAAGTTCAAAACCCACGCATAAAAGAGTGTATTCTGAAAAAAATGTAGCAGTTTTACATCTCGAATGCATATAACTAAATCATTATACGAAAATAAAATCAAATAGCTTCAAAAAAAAATCACTCTTTCATAATTAATACAAGGGAATTTCTTTGTGCAATTTTGATGAGGGAAATGAATAACGACCAAAAAACAACCAGTGATTTATGTTCATTAACAAAGTAAAAAGATCATAAGTGATGGTGTCTAATTAATTAATTAGGCATTTAATTATGATTATTTACGCTTTTCCACCGTCATTCAATGATATTAATTACGCCCAATGTAAAAATGTTTTGTTAGTGAATAATGAAACTTTTTTGATGATCAAATGTCGTATTTAAGCTTGGTAAATATGAATAAGGTATTTTTTAGAATTTTGGGCAAGCATTAATAAGTTCATTATAAATCGATATCATTTCCAAAATGATGGAAATTTTGTTGCCTAGTTATAATTTGTATATTCGGTATATAATAGTACCTAATAAAACTAAGAAAGCTTAATAATTTTGTTAAGTTAACTATAGAGAGTTAAGCTGTAGATATTTCAGATTGGAAATAAATGTGAATGATTAAAAAATGAAATTTTTTTGTGTTTATTTCAAACATCACCAACATTAACAAAAAATTTTCAAAATTAAATTTTTTACTATGCCATTTTAACAACTCCTAGAATAATTTTTCATATTATTTACCTCAAATTTCGTTTAGTTTCTTCAGCTGTAAGGCTTGTTTTTTTTATTATGTGTTTTTTTTTCCAAATCAGGATCCCTTACTGTTATCTAATTTAAGTGTAGAAATATAGTGTACTAATTTATTTCGAATGAGGATGTAAAATACCTTTAATATTTTATGCCAAGTATATTCTAAATCCTGCATAATTTAAAACCGAATACTTCATTAATGAGTGGTATTAGTTAAGAAACATTATCATAATGATTATAACATGAGGACTAGGTTACTAAGCAGACCCATAATTTCATGTTGATTTTTTTATAAATTTATTCGTATTTTCTCTCATAAGAGATAGTTATAATCCCATTAGAGAGAGTGTCCCTCTTCTCCCTGCAGTATACGATACTGACTCGCTTGGATAAGGCTTCGGAGTTATCAGACTTTAAAACATTACGTCTGGGGTTTTCAAACTAGGTGCCGTAGGAAGTGGCAAGGGGTGCCGCGAAGCGCACATGGTATCCATACATATGTTAGGTGGGTGTGCCAAATTAGGCCATGTAGACAAAGTCATCTTTCCATTTTTTTAATGTAGCGTAGTAAAAAGTTTGCTATATCATGTCTTCACCATCATCATAAAACCTAACTGATGATTAAGCTTTTTCAACAAGCAGTTTTTGATTACCAGGAAACAATGTAGCAAAAGTTATTACAAAAGAGACATTTCAAAGCTACCTTATCATATTTTCCGATAGATTTTACAAATACAAATACAAATACAAATGTGACGACCAGCAACAGGCACTGGGCCCAGCTAGGCTGGTCCTAGTCAATTAATTAGTCCCCAATGAAGATCAATGGCCCTCTTAAAGCTATCCACTCCCTTGCTCATTACCACCTCTTCCGGTAAGCTATTCCAAGTGCCCACGACCCTGCTAAAGTAGTAGTTTTTCCTGATTTCCAAGTTAGCCTGAGATTTAAATAGCTTAAAACAATGACCCCTTGTCCTGCTTTCCCCGCAAAAAGTTAATCCATTTACATCTTTCATTTTGATAAATTTAAATAACTGAATCATGTCCCCTCTGACTCTCCTTTGCTCCAGGCTATACATGTTAAGCCTATTAAGTCTGGTATCATAATCTAAATCTGAGAGTCCCCTTACTAATTTAGTTACCCTTCTTTGAACCCTTTCCAATACAAAAATATCTTTCTTCAGATAAGGCGACCAAAACTGAACAGCATACTCCAAATGAGGTCTTACTAAACTCCTATATAAAGGCAGAAGAACTTTCTTAGATTTGTTTGAAATAGATCTATTGATGAACCCAAGCATTTTGTTGGCTTTGTTACTAGCAATACTGCACTGTTGACTAAACTTGAAGTCCTGATTTATAAAGACACCCAGATCCATAACATTTTCTGCCTGATTTATGACTGAACCCTGTAAACGATATCTCATACGCTTATTTCCATGACCTAAGTGTAGCACTTGACATTTCCCTACATTAACTGCCATACCCCATTTATCTGCCCACTTAGTAATATGATCTAAATCCTCTTGCAGCTGTTTTACTTGTTCTTCATTTTCGACAATCCCCATAACTTTTACATCGTCAGCAAAACAATTCATGCTTCCAGAAATATTATCATTGATGTCATTCATAAATATAATAAACAAAAGAGGCCCTAAAACTGATCCCTGAGGAACCCCACTTAAAACATCACTCCAATTAGAATGATTTCCTCTCACAACTACTCTTTGCTTCCTACCAGTAAGCCAATTTCTAACCCAAAGTAAAGTTTTTCCTCCTATTCCAATGTCAGCTAACTTGCTGAGAAGAGCAACATGCGGTACCTTGTCAAAAGCTTTTTGAAAATCAATATAAACAACATCCACACATTTTTTGTTATCTAAAGCTGAGGTAACCTTGTCGTAGAAATGCAATAAATTAGTAGTACAGGATTTACCTTTCCTGAAACCATACTGCAAACTAGTCAACAGACTATTAGTCTCTAAGAACATCATGATCTTAATTTTGATCAAAGTTTCGAAAATCTTACAAATCACCGAAGTCAAACTTACAGGTCTATAATTCCCAGCAATACCTTTAGACCCCTTCTTGAAGAGTGGCATTATGTTAGCCAGCTTCCAGTCCTCTGGCACCGTCCCCGAGTTATAAGAAGCATTGAAAATATTCAAAATAACATCCACTAATTCCTCTGCACATTCAACTAAAATTTTTGGATAAATATTATCTGGTCCCGGAGCTTTAGTTGCTTTAATCTTTTTCAAATGAAATAAAACCTCCTCCCTGGAAAATACAAAATCCTCAAGCTGTATAATAGCTTGTGTCTTGTTAGTGTCAACTGTTGAGATACAGTTATCGTTAAACACACTGGAAAAAAAGTTATTTAGAACATTTGCAATATCCCTATCGTTTTGGATTAAATTTCCATGCTCATCAACCAAAGGCCCAATTTGACTGTTTCGAGCTTTCCCAGAATTAGCGTAAGCAAAAAACCTCTTAGGGTTCCCATCAATGTCATCTGCCAGCCTTTGCTCCAATTCCCTTTTCTGAATCCGTACCAAATACTTAAAATTTCGCCTTGCCTTACCATACTGGATCCTTTCCGCACTCTGACCAGTTTCTTTAAACTTACGAAAAGTGGCTTGCTTATAATTAAGAGCTTCTTTAGTCTCCCTGGAGAACCACATGGGCCAAATTTTGGTACTAACACCTTTTCTCCTAAATGGAACATAGTCCCCAACGGTTTTAGCAAGTTTATCCTTAAATTCCGTCCACTGCTGATCTACGTCGCTATTTTCCAACCCTGACGAAAAAACCTCTTTCAAGCTCTGCCTAAGTGCAACAAAATCGGTGTTTCTGAAATTGGGCACAAACCTAAAATTATCATCTTTGCACACTTCAAATTTAACCCGGAACCTAATGCTGTTATGATCACTATCTCCAATATGCTCCCCTACACTCAACCCCTGAACAAAACTACCTACGTCACAAAAAACTAGATCCAAAATGGCCTCCTCTCGAGTTCCCTGAGTTACAACTTGATCTAAGAAACAGTCACCAATTACTTTTAAAAATTCCTCTTCTTTGCCATTACCAGGATAAAAATTATTCCAATCAATACCCGGAAAATTGAAATCCCCCATTATGATAACGGATCCCTTACTGGACATGTCACTAATAATACGGTACATCTGTTCATCTTGTCCCTGGTTTGAATTAGGTGGCCTATAAATGTTTCCAAAGCGTAGCTTTATGCCCTTACTGCTCATCAACTCCAGCCAAACCATATCAATATCAGTAGGCTTATCATTTATGACCAATTCATTGCAAATAAAATTGTCTCTAACATAAAATAAAACCCCACCACCTCTTTTACCTACTCTATCCTGTCTGAATAAATTATACCCAGCAATATGTAATAACTCTGCATCAGATTCGGTAGCCCATGTCTCTGTAATTCCGATAACATCCAACTTCTCATCCATAACTATGCTTTTCAATTCATCCATCTTGTTCCTAATACTGCGAGCATTGGTATAGAAAACTTTAAGCATGCCTAAGTTGCTTTTATTTAACACCCTGAAATTTCCTAAATTACAATTGTTAACATTACTACTCTTGTTTGTCACTTTATTTCCATTTCTAGCAATACCCAAAAACATATCATTCTCTCGATACCTGGTGCTTGAACCATGCCCCCCATTCCAACTTAGTTTTTTGACTCCAAAGCCCTTAAAATTAATCCACTAACCATTTTGACCCCTGTAGAGCTCAGATGCAGGCCATCCCTAGCAATCCAATCCCGTTTACAATGACTCCATACATCAATGAACCTGATACTGCGCTTTTCGCAAATTGACTTCAGTAGCAAGTTCATACACCTCGCACGTTGATTTAGCCAGCTCCTATGCACTCCATACCTGGGAAGCAAACCAACCACTTGGACATTTGTCGAAAAGCTGGTTGCTTTATCCAACAGGGATTCCCATTCCCTAGAAAACTCCTCATTTTTACTGTGGCCTACATCATTTGTTCCCACCCACAAAGTAACCATGTCCTCCTTATTCAATACTCCCTTCTTTTCAGCAACCATATTAACGTCTTTTACCCGAGCCCCTGGTAAACAACACCTAGCCACCTTACGCTTTACTCTCCCAACTGTGTTACCCACCTCCCTTGCCATAGAGTCCCCCAAAATTCCACCCTTAGTTTCCCAATCTAACTCCTCATTTGAAACTTCCCCCTGAATCTCTGGAACATTTATACCCTCTACAACTGGCTTACACCCTAATGCTAACTGGGCTTCCAAAACTAGCATCTTAAGTCTTAAGTCTGAGAGTTCAGCACATTTAGTGCAAATATAATCCTCTTCAAAAACAGACTCATTTTCCCCCTTATACAGGCAGAACATATGACATAGATCACAAGAGATCCACCTGTCCCCCTTCCCACTCTTTACCTCTTTCATAATGCATATAACACCCATATCTACTCAGTGAATAAGTTCCAAAAGGCAAAACAGTAAGATAAAAATGCAAAAAAACACAGAATAAATACTAAAAACAGCAGTAAATAAACAGAGTTGCTACACCCAATAAAGCACACAAGATCAAAAACCAGGAGATCACCACATGTTAGGCTTAGCTCCGAAAAATGCAAAAACACTTCAAGAATACAATAACAGCAAAAATGAGCCCCCAAAACACAATAAAACTAAATTACATGATAAAGTGAAGTAAAAAAACCTAAAACTAGACAGTAATAATGAAAAATTATAGTAAAAAAACACTTATCAAATTAGCAGCAAAAAACACTCCCTGCATCACAGGCGCCCTCTAGTGGCCGAATCGGCCACTAGAGGGCGCCTCTGATGTTTCGACATGATTCTGATGATTTTGTTTCGACATGATTCACTGTAGTTTACTAGTAGAAGAAAAACGTTGTTTATTTTTCTTGAAGAATAACTTATGTAGTAGACGAATTCAAAGGGAAGAAAAAGCGTCTGTTTGCGTGAACGCGCAAAACTCGAGAACTACCCGGTCGATTTCGCTGAAATTTTCAGGGTATCTTTCTTTCAACACCAGAAAGGTTTTCAGACCAGTTCGAAAAAATATCCGATAAATAGTTCTCTTTTTGTTCCAATTTAGGCCCTATTTTCACATTAATTCCCTAATATGGAGGTGAAACATTACTTGCTCATATTAATATTATATATAGTTGGATAGGGTAGAATTTTTCGCGTTCTATGCTATTTTTTCAATGCTCTAACTTAATTACAGCGGAAGTTATTTGCGTTTTTAGTTCGAATTTTTTTAGTCTTAGCTGAAATTTAGGCACTACTTTCTTCATTAAATCTATTAATAAAAAGTGAAGGAAAAGTCCCACAGTTTTCTTTTTGACATCATTGGAAAAGCAACATTTTTCACTCCAGATCTATCTCAACCTATGATCGGAAAACTAAGCTTCCATCTCTAAAGGAAAAAAAGTAACAACCTTTTTAAATCAAGTTCGAAAAATGTCATCTCCATTCAAGTTGTTAAGAGCCATTGTCTGTAAGGATCAGGCAGGTTGTGATTGTTGACATTTTTAATTTTCTTAATTTTTGCAAATGTTGGTCCTTATCATGAATGTAATGTTTGTGCAAAATATGAACTTTGTCTGCCTTACCGTTTTTGGGAAATTAAATTTTTTATCTTAGGGGGCGTGGCACATTTTTGCGTGTTTTTCAAATTTGCAGATTTTAAAGTTCTTGTTGCTTTAAGCGCCCCTATAATGACATGGATTTTTAAATTCTATTCTATTATATGGTCTTCGTAGATACTATTACAGCTGTCAAATCGGTGTCACTACGAGGGCGACGACCACGAACTCCGTTTAAAAATGACCGAAAATGATTTTTTTTCTATATTCAAGGCCAATTTTCTCAAAGCGCCTTCATGATGACACCAACATTTTTAGATCATTTTCTAGCCACACTTACATACATCAAAAATATGTATCAAAATCGGTGTCACTATAAGGGCGCCAGAAGATATTGGAACTTTTTTCCGATAAATTTCATAAAAACACAAATATTTAAAATCTAACTACAACTGTCGCCCTCATAGCAGAGATCTGATACTAAATTAGGTTGATAACCAACATGTTTGTCTAACATTTGCACAAAAAAAATCGGTGTCACTCCTATTATTTTTGGAAATATAATCGTTCGAAGTTAGTACGTTATGGCGTTTTTTTATATTTATTTATTTAATCTTTTCACCCCAGATAGTTTTTTTGAACACATTTATTTTTAATTTAATACAAAAATGTGTATCTTTTAACATAAATAGCTTTAGGCAGTAAGAGCGTCTTTTTCTTGAATAGAAAATGCCCGTTTTGATATAGGTACAGTCAGATGTATTGTGCATAATATGTCTAGATTATCATACCAATACTCATCTTGTTTTTTCGGCCAAACAAATCTATTTATTCCAATTGTTCTTTACATACATTTGACCTCAACTTGCAAATGGATTTTATACGAAAAATGTACAGAGAGAAGCTCTTACAAACATCTTATATAAATGCTTCAAATTTTCAACTAATAAATACCCCTGCATTGCCAAAAGTTCAATTTAATGAAATTGGATGGTCCCTATCTTTACGAGCTCAGTTCAAGTTCACTTCAAAGCAGAAGGAGTATTTATAAGAACAATTTACGATTAGTGAAAATACTGGGAAAAAACAACATCCCTGTCAAGTTGCACACTAGATGAGAAACGGTGAAAAAACTGTTCGTTGCTTCAGAGTATTGTACTATGAAACAAATCCTATCCTTTTTTTCGATGGAAGAAACAAAAAAACGGATGCATTCTCAATACATCAAATGAGAATATTGAAGAAAGCGAACATTCAGAATCTGAAACTGAATTTGAGGATAACGTAGACCAAAACGAAGATAACATTAAGAATCAAGTCAATTTCAGAAAGACGGCCATCTCTTATTGAAAACTGCTAATTTTGTAGTACTAAAGCATGGGAAAACATGGTATCCCAGAAAAAGAGTAGAAGTTGACCATTTGCAAGTTTATGTCAAATGCATGTCAAGAACAATTGAAATAAATAAATTTGTTTGGCCGGAAAAAAACAAGACGAGTATTGGTATAATAGTCTAGACATGTTATGCACAATAGATCCACCTGGTACCTATATCAATTTCTATTCAAGAAAAAGACTCTCTTGCTGCCCAAAGCTGTTTATGTTATAAGGTACACTTCTTTGTATTAAATTAAAAATAAATATGTACAAAAAAAAATCTGGGTGTGAAAATATTAAATAAATAAATATAAAAAAAACGCCATAACGTACTAACTTGGAACGATTATATTTCCAAAAATAATAGGAGTGACACCGATTTTTTTTTTGTGCAAATGTTAGACAAACATGTTGGTTATCAACCTAATGTAGTATCAGATATCTGCTATGAGGGCGACAGTTGTAATTAGATTCTAAATATTTGTGTTTTTGTGAAATTTATTGAATAAAAGTTCCAATATCTGCTGGCGCCCTTATAGTGACACCGATTTTGATACATTTTTTTGATATATGTAAGTGTGGCTAGAAAATGATCTAAAAATGTTGGTGTCATCATGAAGGCGCTTTGAGAAAATTGGCCTTGAATAATAGAAAAAAATTCATTTTCAGTCATTTTTAAACGGAGTTTGTGGGCGTCGCCCTCGTAGTGTCACCGATTTGACAGCTGTAACAGTATCTAACAAGACCATATAGTAATATGGAATTAAAAAATCCATGTCATTGTAAGGGCGCTTCAAGCAACAAGCACATTAAAATCTGCAAATTTGAAAAACCGGCAAAAATGTGCCACGCCCCCTAAACAAAAAAAAATTGTTTTCTCAAAAATGGTGAGTCAGACAAAGCTCAAATTTCGGATTTACATTACATTTATGATAAGGAACAACATATGTGAAAATAAAAAAAATTAAAAATGTCAACAATCACAAATGCTTTAAACTGCCTGATTCTTACAGACAATGGCTCTTAAACATTTTATTTCGCGTTTCCACGGTTACACTTTTTGAATCCATTGTTTCTTCCCATCTTTCTCATTTTAATTTCTTAAACTTATTTCATTTTGTTTTGCCATGTTTACGCTTTTTAAATACATCTTTCTCATTTTAATTTCTTAAAAGTATTTTAATATCTGTCGTCATTGTTTGGAAGAGAATTTTTGCATACCATGTTTTTTTTTTTTTTTTTTTTTGTCTTTTATTTAATCCTGGTTGTTAATACGTCACTTGACACAATTTGTATTATCAAGGTAGACCGGGGAAAGCTGGGCAACGCAGCTAGTGTCTTTATATAGCGTCATTTTTCCTATTATTTGATATTCTAGAAAAGTACTCTGTGGGCCAATCAAGCCATTGGATAAAAATGTTAAAGCTGGTGCCAATTCTGTCATAAATTTGCTTGATATTTGGTTATAAACATCAGGATGGCCTTATTTAGCGCATTTACCTTATATAATGGAAATGGACTAGGGTGCCGCAAGAAAATTATATTTCGTTGAAGGCTGCCGTAAGTCTAAAAAGTTTGGGAACCCCTGCATTATATGTAATTTAGAAAATCATAACTTCGTAGCATATACATAAGTTTTACTGAAATATCAGAAACTCCCTTTGCGAATTTCGAAGGAATTACAATTATGCTCGTGAAGCCATGTGGCAATTAAGATTACATTTTAGTGCTACATGCTGTTACCATAATTTAATGGTTTTGCTTAGAAAGTAGTACGTGGTTTCTTTCGTTTTTCATTTCTAAAAAATAAATTTATAATTTCATAATCAGTTTCCTTGATTGAAATGGCCCTTTAAGTGTATACAAATACACACTTTGTTTTATTAAAATTAATAACTAATTCTACGAAACTAAAATTGATAGGCAAGTTGCGATAACATGTGCCCTTGAATTCTAAACAATTGACTTAAGTGAGTTAAATGTATTAAATCGAACTGACTTTCAACTCCAATATTATTCCTATAGCAAACAAGAGTGGTTTAATTCTAAGGTATGTTTTTTTTTTTTTTGAATTTTAAATAATAGTTTAAAAAATTGATTTCTGTGATGGAGATATGAATTTTAAAATATTTAAGATGCAGTTAAATTTTTTTTGCCCTTTCGGAGGGGAACATATGCCCTTTGGGCCGCTACTGTTTCTCCCATTGTTCTATTATTTTGCATTGGAAAAATATCATTTGCTCTTTTAAAGAATATTTTCGATAACTCCAATAATTAATTTGAAAAAAAAAAAAAAACTTTCAGTGATTTCCAAGTTGGGCATCACATTGCTGTTAGTGTAAAGCTCCATTGGGCAAAAAAATAAAGACTTTTTAAGAAAACAATTGAATTTTATAGAACAAGATGGAAAGATACCTATACAAGTCATATTTATAAAATCAATTGAAATTACTTGGAATATTCATTTGGGATTTACTAGTGGAGTGCAAATAAAATGAGCTTTGATGTTACTCAAATTCTCAAAATAGTCTATATCTGATAATAGTGAAGTATTTATATTGCCTATCCGACGAGTTTACGTAGTTCACGGAAAATATAGAAATATATCTAAATTTTGCACTTTCGTGGGAAATAAGAATTATTAGTCGTTGTGAAACCCGTACCATTTTAAAAATTGACCTTTCTACGAAAGCTTTCTAGAAAGACTTTTCTAGGCAGTTTTTTTTCTCTAGAAAAGACTTTCTAGATAGCCCTGCCTAGAAAAGTCGTTTCTATGCTAACTTTCTAAAAAAAAAGAATTTTCTTGGTTCTACACAAAAAAGTCGTTCCTACATAGACCTTTCAAAAAAAAAAAAGGGTGTTTTCCGGTAGACAGGTTGAAAAAACATTCGACAGTAAAATTACAATTTTGAGCCTAATCCAAATTAAACAATAAATTTGATCTTTTCTCACAATGTCCTAAAAGTAATTATTGACTTTCCTCAAAACTTTATTTAGCAAAGTATAACTATTTGGTTATCATTGTCTTACAAAGCTTCAAATTATGATGATATTAAACAAGTTTAACCCTTAAAACAAATTAACTTTCCATTTAAGAAACAACAGTGGAAATTGTGCTTATACAAGTGAGGAATGCAGTTCCTTCTCGCGATCTGGAAAATTCCAATTACGGTTTCGGAATTAGTAGCCAAACAAGGAACGAATTAAGTTATCATTTTATAACTCTCGGAGAAAATTTAATTTAAAATTTCAGCCCCAGCGAATGAGTTGTATCGAAGTCCCGAGCTTCCACGCCAGCAAGCCGTTACTAAGTTTTCGCGGTAATATCTTAAAAGAATCTTCCGCAGTCTGTTGACCACACATCTTCCGAGGCAATAAAGCCATCCTCGAGGAATGTATCCGGTCAAGCTTCCAGTTTAATTATCCGGGTCGTATCTTTCGCCATAATGTTAATTTTGAATGCGCTCGCTGCGATCATTCCGTTGCGCCGGAACATTTAAAATGAAATGGTCTCGCCGTGGGATTGCGAACTATCCGGCATTCCCCCTCCAGCGCGTAATGGCCGGGCGTGTCAGGCCGAAAGCAGTCCGGCAGGGAAATGACATTGTGAGTTGCTTGATTTACGTGAATCGATTTTGCTACTGGATGCAGGCGTAAATGATGCGTGAAGCGTTCGAGTGTAAGGTGTGGATGCGTGAAGCGAGATTTTGGAAGGTAATTCAGAAGTAGATATATGTACTTTGGAAATGATGCATATTCTGGCGAAGATGATTTAAGGAACATATTCATTCAAAGCAGGAATAAAAACGAGAGAAATTTCACGATCCTTTCTTCTACCAGCAAAGTCTTTAAATGTGACTGAATCACTTATTCTTTTTCAAGATGTAAGAATGCATATGCGTGTATCAATATTAAAAACTAAACTGAAAACTATCTACATTCCTAATAAGATTACGGAAGCAGTGTTTTTTTATTATTCATTACATTGAGTAGATTTGTCTGAAGACGCTAAGGTAGCAGGGTAAAGAAGTCGGTAGAAAAAATATGTGACTCCGACTCCTTGAATTTTAGGGCCTTCGACTCCGACTTCGCCTACCCACTTTACACCAAAATCAGTCCGATTCCATGACTCTGACTCATCATCCCCGATAGAGTCGCAGATTCTGAGGGAAAATGACAGACATCGACTCTTCGAGTCTGAAAGCTTTTGACTCCCGACTTCGATTCCGTCGACATAAAAACAGTCCGACTCTATGACTCTGACTTTGTCACCGCAGCCCTGTGAGATACTAACATTCTAGTTAAATGTAAATTTCATAGCTAGTAGCAGGGGCACCCCGAAATTAAATTTTTGGCTGGGCAGAAATTCTCAATTTGCTGAATGGAACTGTGTATTTCGCCGACTGGTGATAGTTTTGTCAAATGGAGCTCCAAATTTTTCCAAATGATGACAATTTTGCCGATTAGTCAGACAGAATTTGCCCGATAAGGAAATTTTTGGAAGGTTGCAATGACACCCCGTGGAGTCCCATTGACGCGCCCCTGGCAAAGTAGTTAAAAACACGGTTCACTCTACACAAACGCGAGACTGCTATCCATTGAAATGTTTCTGGAAGACAGTATTCCCTTAAACTGATGTAAAAAAAAAGAAATGTAGATGCTTAACTTTACGCTGATGAAACATCTGCGATTCATAAAACATTTTTTGACATCAATTCACGTGGAATTTCTATGCGGATTAAACGCTACTAGAGTTACGATCGGAATTGCAACGCTGGCATAAGAAGTATTCGTTGCTCGACCAGGGGCGGACACAAGATTTCATTGGGGGGGGGGGGGGCATGCTCAAGCAGGGTTGGTTAAAAAAATCGTTTTTTTTTTTCTTAAAAAAACGTGTTTTTTGGTTTAAAACCAGGTTTTCTTTTGGTTTAAACCGGGTTTATTTGGTTTTAAACACTATTTGTAAGAAAAACAATTTCATATTAGGAAAGTCATGAAGACTTTATCAATAAATTGTTAAAGAATGTTGAATATTCATATTGTCTTCAGGATCCCATCGAACTGGAGTCTCAGATTGACAATTTATAAGCTCATTAAAGTTTAATCATTTAACTGTTTACAGGTTCCGTGTGATTACGACCCAGTCGTTAATTTAGTTTTTTTTTTTTTTTTTTTAATGCTGAACCTTATTTGCAATTATAATCCATTGAATTGACGTACCGTAATTTCTTAGACGGTTTCAAGCTCTCAGTAGGAAAAATGTCCTTTTTTTCTGTAATCATTGTCTTATTTTGACCCAAAAATCTCCAATTATGATGATAAAGCAAACGCAAAAATAAATTCAGATTACTTGTCTTCTTCGAGAACAAAACACAATAAAAAAAACCGACGTTTTCATTTGAATATAATCATTGCTTAAAGGCAATTACAATTCTCATTAATATTAAACACTTTTACTTGAATTTGAAAATTCTTTGTAGGAAGGAATTCATTCATTCCCACTAAGAAAAACAAACTTTAAATCACTATAAAAAGTAATTTGCGAAAAAATCAAATTTCCGCCCTCCTGCGAAAATCATTTATGGAAATACTTAATAAATAAAATGATTAAATACAAAAAAATTCATTTAGGCAGTAGCTATTCTAAAAACAAAAAATGCAGTTAAAATTATTCAAGTTAATAAATAAAATAAATAAGATACTTTTTTTATTTTTATAGCTTCCTTTTCAACCTTAAACCTCTATATAAACCTATAACATTTAATCTTAATAGTCATGCATATTCTTATGGACCACAGACTTTATCATTTGTTACTTGTGATTTAAACGTTTTTTCTGTAAATTTTTTCCCAAAACAAAACTCTTTACTTCCAAACTCAGTTATGAGTTCTAAAATGAGTAACGAAAGCTGAACATGATACAACTTTAAAAGCTTCAATTTTAATACCAGCAAAAACAAATGTAAATTTTAAAAATGTGCTGCTTGCGTTACAGATTAAAAAAAAAAAACTGTAAGTGAGCCTAAGTTCTTAAACTTGAAGACGAAAGATTGAAAAAAAAAAAAAAAAAAAAAAAAAACAATAAAAGTTAACCCCCCCCCCCCCACCGAAAAAAAAAGACACTTACGAAAATTTGTCTAATTAAACTAATTTTCGTTGATAGAATTTAGCAGCATTTTCTTTTTAATTAATATAGAAATAAGCAATGAGTGTCTAAAAAATTATGTACTTATTTAATATCATAGGATTAAATGTTATTATCAGAAAAAATTAATAAAGTTTCTAATTTATGCATTGAAAGCAATTCATAAAAAATGTTATGTTGTGCTGAATTTATTTTATATAAATGCAGCTCTTCCATTAAATATTCTTTCATTATCTTACTAGGTTATTGTGCATAGTTAATCGTTGAAATATTTGGATTTGTACGAATTGGTTAGCTAATAAGTTTCATATCTAACAAAACTTTTCTACGATGGAAAAGTAAATATTCGATGGGAATCAACATAAATAAAAAAAAAGAAAGAAAAAAGAAAGAAATTTAAAAAAAAAAAACGAAGTTTATTACGCTCAAATATTTACATTTTCTACGAAGAAAAAACAAGTAAATAAAAAGAGAAAGGAAATTAAAAGAAAAAGAAGTATAATTTTATACCTGGCAGCATGCCTTGTTGAATCACATAGAGTATCCATATTCATCGATAAAGATACGTAAATCAATAAGTATACATATACCAGGTAGCCTTAGTAGCGTTTAAACGTTTCATAAACGTTATAAAATGGTTCTCACAACAATGATAACCATTTTAAAACTTTTATAAAACGAAATGGGCTACCTGGAAACAGAAGTAGAAGAAAACACTACATGACTATTTTTATTTCATTAAATTGATTTAATTTGGAAATGGTCAAAATTGCAATATTTCTAAAAACAGAAAGGCTGAGTTTATTACAGGGGTTAAAATTTGGAATGGCTATCAAGAATTTGGTGAACTCTTTAAGTAATCCATAAAGTCCACAATTTTTCTGATAGTAACAATTAATTTTGTATAAATTCTTGCATCGGATACCTTGCAAAGCAATATCTAGTTGCATTAAATATGAAAAATACTCTTCCGTTTCAATTTACAATGAAGTTCAAAATGACACCTGGAGGGCAACTCTGACTCTCAACTCCTTCATATAGAAGCTAATTAATTGGCAAACAGAAATATTTTGAGCTGATAATTTTACAGAAAATAAACGCCTCCGTTTTGTTCAAAAAGCAATAAAACTGAACCTTTCGGAGCACCCTATTTATTTAACTCACTCCGTTATCAAAACGAACCGATCTAATTTTGCAATTAGAGCGATAAACATCTGCCTGTTTCATTAGAATCAAAACATGACGTGTTTACGATTTGCTTCGACCAGAGATTTATTGCTTCCTCTAATGAGTTTAAAACCTGTCCGCCTTTTATGGTTAATATTGATTCAAATCTTTGAAAATGATGGATCGAATTCAATTCGTGATTGATGTCACATACTGGAAGCTAATTTAGAGTTGCTGTTGTTGTCGGTGACCCGTTAAATGGTTTAATGTGACGTTCAAATGGTTTTCGGTCGAATTTCTGAATTAAAATACTTATAGCAGGTTCATTTTTAAAATAATTTCAAATTATCAATCTGAAACTCCAATAATGACATCTAATTAGAAAATAATGATGGTATTGATCGTCGAATTATAATTTTTTGTAAATCAACGAAACTATATTTTCAAGGAATTCAAAAATTAAGGATACAAGGACGGTATGCTCATTCAAACATTTTAATTGCTGAAACGTCGATTTCAAATTACGTACAGACGGAGCCAGAATTTTGTTCTAAAGTGGGTTTAGATCATGGCAGTTCTTTTTTGTTAAAATGCTAGGATTAAAAATTTAGCTTAAAACGAGAGTTCTGAGAGGTCCCCCTCCCCTTAGCTTTCTGGAAAAATTCTAAAATCTCGAAAACGTTACTCAAGCCTTTATTGCATCTTGGTACAGGCATTTTGCACCCTTTGTGCGTTTTAAAGGTCCATGTAGTTCATAACTTTGATTTTCTATAATTAAATGTTTTTGATACGAGTCCTTAATGTCTGAAAAATATGTAATACGAACGCTCACTACTTTTTCGCTAATTTCTCCGTGGAAAACAAATAAAAACTACATGTATTGCATGCATTCATTCTTCATAACATATTTCCTGCCCCAAAATGCACATGTGTCAGAAAAAAAAAAGAAAAACATACATTTAAACACATGTGTTCATACAAAAACTATAAATTTGACTTTTTTTTTATTATTTCGCACTTTCGGAACATTTTAGCTTCTTGCCTTTAACGGATATTTTGAGAAACTCCGTTAGTGACAGAAGCAGGGATGAGAGCGGTCCGTCAAGTCGATTTGCACATGCTTAGCTGGCTCACAATGGAATCGTTGTGGTTTTATCCAGCGCAAGATTCGCTTCTGCGGATAATCTCATTACACGATCCCTCACCGAAACAAGCCAGCTGGAGGTTCCCTTTTCCTTCGTATTTGGGGCTTTTCGCATTTCGGGGCTGGGAAAATTTGTTAGATGCAGTTCGTTAAACTTTCCTTACAAATCCGTTTGCAGTTGGGGGAGTGGAAGACAAAGGTAGACTGGAACTCGGCAAATGATGGAGTTGTACGTAAACGGTTTGCGGCTGTGCGGCCTGACATGCTGCTCAAAAGGAAGAGGGAGAAAAAAATTGCTGTGATTGCTTCGTTTTGTTTATGCAAATGTAATGTTAAACACGGCAAATCAAATCAGCTCCAGCTAAATGCTAATATTTTCAAATCGCACAAATTTTTTAGGTTTTTTTTACCTCCTTTTACAAAAAAGGTAGTACGCGAAAAAATGTCACTCAAAAACCGACCTTCATTTCCATTTTACTCACCCCCCGAATGAACGTTGAGTTTTTTTTCGACTCGACCACACGTGGATAAATGCCAAGGAACGTATAGACAAGCGAAATATCCATTCGGACGATTTCCAAGTTAATTACAACGAGTGTTCTCGTGACGTCTGTATGTACGTATGCATGTCTGAGCGTATGTGCTGATGTGCGTATGTGCGTATGTATGTCTCATAACTCAAGAACGGTATGTCCTAGAAAGTTAAAATTTGGTACGTAGACTCCTGGTGGGGTCTAGTTGTGCACGTCCTCTTTTGGTTGCATTCGGGTGTTTCTAAAGGGGTCTTTTGTCCCATTTTTGGGGGAAATCATTGTCAATTTCGATGTAAAATCAAGTGGTGTTATAATTTGGTGGACACGTGGCGATATATTGCCAGTCTTTTGGTCGCCAACTTGGCGACGAATTTGGCGATTTTTTTAAAATCTAATTTCAATTTGGTCACTGTTGATGATATTCTGAGAGCAAACTATTGAATCGTATTACAATTGCCAGTAATGGGGAAATGACATTAAATTGGAGTAAAAGGAAGTCAAGTGATGTACACATGAGCACGTTTTTTTTTTTTTTTTTTTTTTTTTTTTCATATTGTAAAAAAATCAAGGTGAACTCACTGCAGAAGGGTGCGAAGGAGCATACCATCCTATCCCCAAGAGACTAACTTTAGTATATCCGTCTAAGACCTTAGGAGATGAAATCAGAGGACCTAATGTGTGGCCCGAAAAAGAGGAAATGGTGTGTCATCTTTGATATTCCAACTTATTTATTACCTTTCTCAACGCATGTCATTATGTGTAAAAAATATATTTATTCTGGCCCCAGGCTATTCTGTAATTGTATGCGTTGCTTATGAAAAGAGTGCTTTCCCCCACCTAACAAGGCTGCGGTGGGTGTCGGTGGAATTTTAAATTCTCCGATTATAACTAATAAAATTTTAAAGCCTTTGCATCCTACTCCTTTACCCCAAAATCAGTCCGACTCCGCTATCTTGGCAAAGCTGCAGACTCTGGAGGAAAATGACCCACTTCAACCCCTTCCATTCATTGAATTTTAAAGCCTCCGACTACTTTACTCCAAAGTCAGTCAGGTTCCGACTCTGCAGTCCTGGTGTCAACTTCCCAAAACTGTAAGCTGAGCAAAGAAACAATTGCTCCTAAATAGCAGGACTGCGGAGTCGGAGGAAAATATGACCGACTCCGACTCCATGAATTTTAAAGTCGTTGACTTCAACCCTGACAACACTGGCAGAGTTGCGGACTGTGGGGGAAAATGACCGACTCCGACTCTTGGAACTTTAATCCTTCGACTCCCGACTCTGATGCTGACTCCTTTACCTCAAAATCAGTCCTCTCCGGCTCCACGACTCCGACTCTGGCTCTACATTTCTGATAAATAGGCATAGCTCAGTTTCTAAAGTATGACCGCGAAGAGTTGAGCCTCCGCCTCGCCTTGTTTCAGAGTTGTCTATTTTTGTGGACGGGCGATACGGATAGAACAGTTGAAGATTGGAATTTGAAAGTGTGCTATTGGTTCTAGAGCTGAATTCGTCAACTTATAATTTGAGAAATTAGTCAAAGAGGTAAAACATTTTAATTTTATGCGGCTAAAGCAGAGATCTCATTGGACAGATCACATCCTTCGTTTTACTTCTTTCACCAGTCATTGGTTAAAGACAACAACGCCTCTTGTAATTAATTTCAATTGAAAATTGCCAAGAGCAGGGTTTCCGTAAAGATTGCAAAGCTTGTCATTTTTACTTTCTCGCCAACTCATGCAGTTATTGCTGCAATTTAAACATTTCATGCCAAAATAATCACATAACGAAAGTATACTAATACATCTTTTTTTCATCTCGCCAAAATGTTGCTGAACTCGAAAATATGGCACGTGTAATTTCTTCTTTCTCTACCTATTTTAAAGAATGGACTCGTTTTATCAAATGATTGACAAGTGTCATTTTTCGCGGTCGAGCTATGCAAGTTTTGGAGGCAATGCTGAGGGTATAAAAGCTTTTTTTTTTTTTTCTAATGAAATTACAGAGGACTCATATATAAATTACATACAAATGACGAGCATGTATTTCAAAAATAATTTAATACAAAACAAAATGTTTTTTGATAAAGATACAGCTGACAATCTTTATATTGAAAATGGTCTACCTCCCACGCGCGCGTCAGCATTTCCAATTATTATTTCTAAAGTTTTTGTGTTTGATATTAATATTGTATTTTATTACGCAGAGGTAATCATCAGTGGAGTAGGCAACTACGGACGGATATTACTGATGTCACCCCTTGAATATGGTTAACAAAAAAAAAAAAAAAACAATAAACCATGTAAGTGTGAGGTATGTATTTTATTGCAACATACTAGAAAAAATTAAATACGTATAGTTCATACATTATCAAACTCTATTACTATTGACCCAGCGTTTAGGAAAAACTCTCTTAAATTAGCGAGAAAAGAACTACCAACTAACGAAGAAATGCGGATGAGTGCTGAAATGCAACCTATTTTTTCATTCAGCGTTTCAGAATCATTGAGCCGTTTGAAAAAATTGAATGAAACTTAAATTAAAAAGCCCTGAAATCTTTGGAATGCTGTGCACTCTGAGAAGAAAAGGGGGGGGGGGAGTAGAAAAGTCCTCTTTTAGCTATTGTTTCATTCTAAGATGCAAGGCAACCGAGAGACCAGGGGAGGACCCTTGTCAGTTAGACAAGGGATGCCCCTTGTCAGTTTGGTTGCGTGTACTCCCCCCCCCCTATAAAACTTATTCAACTCATACTACTCATATTCCAATCCAGGCCCCTATAGTTTCCGACTAGGCTGGCATGACCTCAGATTTATTTTTTTCGGTTTTTTCGGCCCGGCTAAAACATTTTTAAGGAGGTTCACGCATCGTGTCCGTGTGTCACCCATGAATAAGTGACGCCTAGGATAGTTCATTCCTTCAGCCCCCACTTAACTACACCACTGCCACATGGGCGTATGCAGAAGGGGGCAAGTGAGGGCAGCTGCTCCCCCCTCAATAAAAACATTTAAAATTTCTCCTCCCCCCCAAAAAAAACTTTAAATTGACGGTTGCTTCAATTTCTAAATTTATCAATGAGTTCGGCTGTTGTAAATTTGTCACTAAGTTTGAAAGTGTACCTGTATACATCTTCTTCGGAAGTCCATTGAAAAGGGAAAGATATTGGTGCTTAGTTGAGTTAATACCGCTATCATTTTAGGATAACATTGCTTCCAAAATCTTGGAGGGAGGAGGTGTGGGATGGAACAGTTTCGTAAATGCCCCAATGATAGACCTGCCCAGGTGTCCCGAACTTAAATTTTTGAGAGGGTGGAAACTCTCAACTTTCCAAATGGAACTCCAAATATTGCCGAATGATGATAAATTTGCCCAATGGAACTAACTCCTCATTTTAGCCGAAAGATGATAATTATGCCGAATAGAACTTCAACTTTTGCCGAATGATGATATTTTTGCCGAATCGTCTTAAAAATTTGCCGAATAAGGAAAATTTTAGGAAGTCACAGTGACTTTTCGTGACCTCCTACGGGACTCCCATGGGCCCTGCCTCTCTTTCCATGTCGAGCTCGATACGCTCTTGCACTGACTGGTAAACATCACACACATTGCACTGACTGGTCATTTTCTACGTATTGACTAACGACCGAGCTGCAGAAACGTGCTACAACTTCGTCGTGGCTTCTTCATTTCAGCAGATGGCTTTCGCTGGAGTACTTAGTCTTCCAATAACTCTTCGATCGGGGCTGCCTCGTCGCAGTTAGTTTGCAAGTGAGCCCAGAAAAATGCGTCGGCCATGTGGGTAATGTTCATGCCAGCGGAGAACAAAATGGATCGTTACGTTCCATGAAATGTTACGGGACATCTGTTCACGTCTTCAGCGCCTCTTCTGCCTTACCAACACACGTTTGTCCCCGACAGTAATAATTCTCCTGGATTATTTCAAGCACACTCTTTGCTTCCTATATCACATATCAATCAGGGCCAGCCCCGATGGGAGGTCACGAGAGGTCACTTTGACCTCCCAAAAATTTCCCTATTCGGAAAATTGAGACTTATTTCCTCCCTCCCAAAAGTTAAAGTTCATGGCGCCCTTGATATCAATGCTATATCAAAGATACAGATAAGTTTTTGAATTTAGTTCTAATCAAGGCTGTCAAGGAGAGTTCCCCCCCCCCTCCCCTCCCCTTCCCAGATCTTGGGCTTTCAATAGAAAACGTTTGCTTTGGAGATTTTGCTTGAAATTCATAGGGTTTTTTTTTGGGGGGGGGGCGGGTGCAAAAGATATGTTTATTAAATATTTAATGATAAGACATGATATTTTTGATAAAATATGTTTTTTTTGCCCAATCACTATAGAATGGAGGTTTCTTTCATGCACATACTCCGATTATATTATTACATTGGGTAGAAATAATAAATGAAAGAAAAAATAGTAAATATTTTCTGCTCTACCACTCTATGTAATTTCTCTCTTTTATGTCGTAAACACGTAACACTATCTTGCCTATCTATTTTGAACTATTTGCTGTAGAATGGTATCATATTGTTGTTGTTGTCTTGTGCTAGCTAGGCTGGCAATTTGGGTTGCTCTGCTTCAATTTCCAACCGTACCGTAATTTAATGTGAAGTCTGACTTCCACAGCGGTAGGTAACCATTCACAACACATTCACACAAGGAAAGGACAAGGAAAGGCGAGAGAAAGTACATCCATGCCCGGGCCGGGAAGACGGGATTTCGAACCCGGGGACCCCTCATTGCAGTCAGACTAATCTGACTACTAGACAAGGCGAGCGGCAATTGTATGAAGTCATTAATACTAAGAACCTTTTTTTTCCGCCATTTTTTAAAAAAGTGATCCTAACCAGGAAAACCACACGATAGTAGTGCCAATTGAAAGAGCATTGTAAAATATGTTTCTGGACGGCTCTGGGGCTAAGTCCGGCGAAACGTGGTGTTATTTGTTTGACATCCAATTGAAGCGTCCATCCTCAACATGGAAGTCGCCTTCTTCACCATGATGTAGTTAAAGCTGCATCGCAGGAGGCCTTTCAGGAGGTTGACTTTCAGGAGTACTTCCAAAAGTTATACGAACATTGGCAGAAGTGCATAGTCGCTCAAGGTGACTATTTTGAAGGTGGATGTACTTCGGTGATGTTAACTATTCAGGGGAAGGTTTTATACCACTTGTCCTCGAACTTTTGGGTCGTATTGCGTACTTTTTTTGCTGAAATATTTATTATTACTATTTTATTTTTTATTGCTTTTTTCCCCACTTTCGCTGGAAAAATGAAATTATTATTATTGAAAAATTATACGATATCTGTGTTTATTTATCAGCTACCTTTTTATCGCAGTTATTGCGAACATCATTTCTTACAAAACAATACAGCACCTAACTTTAATATAGAAAGACTCTATCTATCTAAAGCTAACAAAAACGTCTAAATTATTTGCACTTCAACATTCCAAACTCTTATTTAACATATTCATAGGTGTCAAAAACTATTAATTTAAGAGGTGAGCTTATTCGAATGCGCGAACATTAGGATACAAATCTATTCTTTTGAGTTATTTTAAAGGCATTGAATATATAACAGAGGTAATATAGTGTAAACATCATACTTCTTTTCTTCATTTAATGGATACGTCATCATTTATATTTACTCATGCATATGCCCTTAAAACAGCACCTTCTTATTTAAATAAACTAGTATAACAAAAATCAATAGAATATGCTTATGAAATCAAATTTTTTGGATCATATATAGATTTCAAGAAAAAATGTGTTTGGTAAAACCCTCCCTGAAACAAAAGTCTGGTTACGGCCCTGCCACAAGTGTCAAGTTTACTTACTAACTTTGGGTGGGCTTTCTTTGCCGAAGTTACCTAATTCTTTTATTGTCATCGGTCTAATGAATTTTTAAGCATGTTGTCTTTTTAATTGCTATCTTTTAAAAAGTGGTTCAAAACTGCAAATTTTTACATTCAGGACCTCAATTCCAAAAGATGTACTTCAATATATATATATATATATATATATATATCGATCGAGGTTCAACTGTAATCAACTAAGGTATGGTTGACCGGAGCACGTTTACGCATGGGGCAGGTTTACGCAGTGCCCTTTTTTTTCAAAAAGAATTATAACTGGAAAGCCAACAGTCATAACAGATTGATGCTACTCCCTCGCAAACATTCTCCGAAGTTTTTGAGCATCAGTCCAGCATCGGTCCAGCATGCAGAAAGAATAATCTGTTTTCTACCAAGTTGAGTAAATTTTGTGTTGATCGTTTTGAAACTTATTGTGAATAATAATACTTAGTTAAGAAAGAACAAGTATATAAAAATCAGCAGAATTTTATCCTTTTTTTAAGAATTGTATTTGTTTGAACTGAAATGTTATTAAATTTTTTTGCTCGTTAAAAATAAATCCAAACTGAACGACGGGGCAAGTTTACGCGTTTCACGTCGGAGCACATTTACGATCGTTCTACTGCGTCTTACGTAAACGTGCTCCTGACACTTTTTTCGATCCAAACTGTCTCAAACATTTTTAGTATTTTCCGGCTATTTAGTTTTGAAAACTACCATTTAATTTTAATTAAGTCACACATTCGTATCTTATAGCTTAGAATCATATAGTGTAGTCTGCATGCCCCTTCAGCTTCAACTTTATACACTATTCAGTCGGTAATAAATTTGCTTTATTTTAGCGATGGTATGACTTTATGCTCAAAACACTAACAGAACTACGTTGGGTGTCAAAATAAATATGCGTAAACGTGCCCCCTGTACGGGGCAAGTTTACGCAACCGACTTGGACTCAATAATATTTTTTTAACGGTTAAAAACACAAGCTGAGCAACAACTGAATATACCAATTTTGGCTCCATTAACTGCTTCATAAAACCGCAATGTCTAAAATTTCCTAAGTTAAAACATAAAAATTAGAAAATTCATTGAAAAAAATCCGCGTAAACGTGCCCCGGTCTACACTACTTTTTATTTGCAGTTGCAATACCAATGACATTTTTTATGATATTTAAAAAAAAAACCTTCATTTTTATATTTTTGCGAATTTTTTATATTAGTTTCATTTGTATTTATAGCCATTCCGTCCGATGAAAAACAAAATATGATGCTATCGGTACGGAAGTTAGTCAAAGCAAAGCAATCTATATTTTAGGTGTCACCTATCAAGGATTAGCAAATTTCAACGATATCAAACATCTTGAATGGATAATAAAAAAAATGTGTAACATTGTTGAATTAAGCCTTAAAACATAAACATACTGTTACAAATTTTTTAAATAGTAATTGTTTTTATGATGAATTTGTTGTAATCTGGCTAATTTTGGCGTTTGTTCCATTAATTTTCATCTAAAATTATCGTAGTAACTTAACCTGTAAATTGTTTCTTGTAATGAATACACAACCCCCAACGTTCATATAAAGTATATGGTCTCCGGATAAGATTCGTGAATGGAACAAAAAGAAAATATGAGAAATTGGTAGAACATTTTCTCCATATTTCTTTGCTGGGTATAAAACGCTGGACGTCTTGTGAATGAGGGAGAGTTAGTTTTGCTTTTTAACTGTCTGAGTTTCGTCTGAGCCGTTGCTCTGTTTATTGTGCGGAATTTGCGCTGTGTTTTAGCGTATTTGGGTGTAAATACGTGTGCTACCGTTGATTTTAAAGTGTTAATTGATGTTTGTTTAATTGCTGATGACTGATTTATCAGTTGTAACTAGATTTCCTGTACAGAGCTGTAAATAAATCTCCTGCGCTTTTCTCAAGAACTTTGCCGTCATTTAATGATAGTATGAAGTTGCACCGAACTCGTTACAATACGTTTAAATATATGGCTTAAATATGCGATAAACCCCCAATTGTCTGATAAAATGGATAGTAAATGTTTTTGCGCAGCGTGATTGGTCCCCAGCATAATGTTTCTGCGAGTAGCTTCGAAGCGAAGCAGAAAAATGAGTTTTACAGAGTTGTCGACAGAAGGATCGAGATTAAGATGAAAATTTATGAATCTCACTCATATCGCCAAACTGACATTGGATTTAGCATGCTACTTCTGGTGCAAAATTTAGATGCAACTGTTGGTTAATGGTAAAAACTTATGACGTCACTTCCGTTCGAATTACGTTTCATTACTTAGTTTTGCTTTGAAACTTGATCCTCATCCGCCTTAGAAAAGATTTCAATGTCCCTATTTTCTAAGAAAACGACTTTTTGGAATTTGCTTAAGTTTGAGAACTTGGCTGAATTAGTTTCAAATATTTTTCAAATTTACTGAAAAATCGTTTAATTGTCTCATACGTTTATGTTTGCAAAGAGAAAAGGAATTTTTTTACCATTCTCTGCAGCTGAAAATTTTGCTTTAGCCAAAAATACAAATAACGAAAGAAAGTGAAAACCTCTATTTGTTTCTTTTCTAATTGAGTCAAAAGCTTTTCATTGATTATTATTATTTCGTTAAAAAAATAACTTTTTTACCCTTTTTACTTCTGGGGAAAATTTCTGTTCAATTTATTATTTCTACACTTTTGTTGTTAAAGTCAGTAAAAGCTTTAATTTGCATCGAAAAAGTCTGTTACCTGGATTAACTGTTTTTTACTGAAGTGGCATAAAAGTGCACTTTCCTCAATAAAAAATTAAAATTCTATTGATCATGCAACACAAATACTTACACTAAAATGATATATATATATATATATATATATATATATATATATATATATATATATATATATATATATATATATATATATATATGTATATATATATATATATATGTATATATATATATATATATATATATATATATATATATATATATATATACATATTAAAAACGAGTTGCCATCCAACTAAAGCACCGTGTATATATATATGAATGCATAATAATGTGTAAGGGTAAAAATTTAAAAAGAGTACAGAGCTTCAATGTAACAGTAATTAGGTTCCGAAAATGAAACTTTGGAGTTGGAGAAAAGCGAAAATAAATAACAAACCGATAAAAAGGGGGAGGGGGGGAATCAAATGTTTTATGAAAGCAAAGTAAACATTACTTCTGAAATAATAATCAAAGAAGGGAGAAAAATCAAAACGAAATATCAAATGACTTCTTATTCTTGCATCCTTTTCATTTTGAGTTCAAACGATCTAAACAGAGGTAACGATCATTAAAAATAAAAAATTGTGGACAAAATATTTCGACTAACGTTTCGCAAGTGTTATTTACTTGTTTTTTAAATGAACCTATTTGTGTAATCTTTCTCATCATCAGCCCAGATAAAAATGAAAAAAAAAAAAAAAAAAAGCTTTCGAAAAATCGCATTTTTCGCAAACCATTCTCCTTTTTCTTTTATCAGCCCCTCATCGTTCGCGTCGGCATTCACGAGCCCATAAATTATGCCCAAATTGCCTGGGACGTCACATTTACAGAGTCGCATCATTGCGAGGGTCCATTGATCAAGATACTGTCTGAGGGGGGCACTGCGGGTCACGTGGGGCTTGTGTCGAGAATAGCTCTCCCTTCGTAGATTTTCCTCCCCCTTTTAAATTGCTTCGAGGGCGTTTTATATGGAGGGGGTCTTGTTGACAAGGTGTTGCCCATGTGCACTATTAAACGCCTTGTATGTCTTGAAGATAAGGAGACCTGACCTTCTGATAGCTTTTGTTGAAGACAGATATCCGAGCATCATTGACTATGTGTTTAATAAGTTCAGTTATCTAAATATGTCGCCGGTACGGCTTGTGTTATCGACCGTGGCTTGCGTATAGCATTTCATTAATGATTGTAAACATATTAGAGGCACTGTTGAAAGCAATATTTTAACGAAATTGATTCAAGAAGTGGTTGGCCTACTATAATATGTTTTCTTATCTGAAGATTTCTTTGAAATTTCGTTGCTTCTGCGCATGGCCCTATTAACAAGTGATGGGGTTTCAGGCAAAGTAAAATCCACCCACCCCATCCTCAGTATGTTTCACTCGTCCAAAGAGTCAATACCGTAAACTTGGGCTACTTGAACCCGAAATTTCGTATTTTTTGCGAGTTTTATGCTGATTTTTTTTTTTTTTTTTTTTTGGGGGGTTAAGCCCATAATGTGCACTCTGATAGCCTTGTTTTTACCACCTTTCAGATGTTCTGCTACCACCTTAGGCCTTTTTAAAACGACGATTTTAACTCTTAATTTTTTTTTTTCTATTTTTAAAAATTGGGTTCAAGTAGTCCCGCCCTGGGGATAACTTGGTCCCACTCAGCGAAAAAGCTGTAAAACAGGTGGTGGTATCAAGAAGGACCAATGATTTGGAAAGAAAACTCAAAACATACATTCTAGTGAGCAAACTATTTATATAAATTGCAAATTATTTACATAAATTAATATAAAATCAACGTACATTCATAAAAACATATTTTTAGGCAAACATAATTTCTCAAATAGAAATATAATCCAACTGCAGCTAAAACCAATTGAAATGCTCATTATTTAAACATTGGAAAGAATGAAAACTCCTCTCTTTTAATGACTTGGGTGGATTTATTTTCTCTGATATTATTTAATACCCGCTCTTCTTCACTACACAGGATGCCTGCCCAGGCTTGTTTTCCGAACGATCTTTTAATATCCTTTTTAGAGTTGATATACTTAAGTCAAAATGGGCTGATGCCACTCTCGAAGATATTTCTCCGGAATTAATTGAATCTGGACACAATTGTACTTTTTTCTCTTAATAATCCGCATATTTCCTACTTCATAGGATTCTCTTTTACTTTCGGACCCTTTTTATCCCCAGATCAGCAAGTTATTGGGCATAAATAGTAGCTAAACCATAGACTAATAATAAGAGTAGACCAAGCTTTCCCAGACTTGCTGATGAAAAAAATTGGTGGACATCATGTGACTGGTGGAAGGCTTGGCAAAAACTTTGGCAGCATGGTTGCTAGATGGCAACATTATCTATAGTTTGGTACTTGACATGTATTTTAATACGTAATGTGTTTTCATTATAATTTTTTTCCAGGTACAGAGATTGAACTGTTTTTCTTTTACTTATGCATTATTTTGACATTAGTAATTAGTTTTTGATCACAGTTTTCAGTAACTTTTATTTCATTTGGAACTGCTATGTCAGCGTTGGCGTGAACAGAATGGCGTAAACGTTTTGCGTTAACGCAAGATCAACGCCCGCTGTTGCTAGGGTATCCACCAGTCACACGGTTTGGTTTATGAGCAGCAAAAGGGTTGCCATAGCTCAGTCTACTCTTATTATTAGTCTATGAGCTAAACTCTTTATTTTAAAAGATTACAAACTTTAATTAGCGTAATTTAGGGATGAAATGTGGTCTGGGGCTGCTTGAACGCTGGGTTCAAGTTGCCCCATTTTAAGGCAACCAGTACACTTTTACTAACTTATATTAGCTAATGTGTTAATTATATGGCTATAACCTTAAAACACTGTTATTTTAATAGAATGCAAACATAAAACTATCTTTACCTTGATGATTTCCATGAACTTAGATGTGAAAATTTGCAGACATTAAAAACAACTGTGTTAGACAACTTGCAATCATAACCTCAATCAGAAAATGACGGGAATAGAAGAAACTTTGTTTCATGCTCCAGCCTCGGCCTAGTACTGCTACCTGTCGTGGATATGGTTTTTTTAAATCTGTACATTGAGTTTTATAGGACAAGGACGGATTTTAAACACTTTTTTCTCATGGGTTCAAGTAGCCCCTGGAGGCTCAAGTAGCCCCAGTTTACGGCACGTAAAAAAGCAGTCGCGAAACTTAGTACTAAGAACTGAGTAAAATTCGACAACGTGTATACCAGTACAAATAAAAGCAATCAAAAACAGTTGAAAACTCAGCTAAAGGCAGTTTCGAGGATACTAAGCGCAAGCCTTCGGTAACCACTCTTCTTTTATGCACTGATGAAGAGGTTTGTTTTTTATAGCCTCGAAACAGCTGTTTTCTGAAGTTTTAAGCCTTTTAATTGTTTTTATTTGTACTGGTAAACACGTTGTCGTACTACTTTACTCACGGCGAATACTAATTAGGAAAAACGTACTTCAAGTTTTTTTCTTAAGCAATTGAGTTTTTTTTTTTTTTTTTTTAGCAACGATTAAAAAGTTTTTCCTACACACCAACGACCATCGAGTTTTCATAATTATCGATGATAACAACAGAGCAATTATAATAAAAACTACAAATAGACCATTTTTAAAAAAATTTAAATCGAAATTCTTAATGTACTCGTACCTAATAAATCCTTTCGAAGTTCGATTTTGCAAATTTATTAAGGAGAAAGGATAAATTTCAGTGGACAAAAAAAATGTACTTTTGTATAAACTACGCAAGCTAACAAAAGCCAAAAGATGTGGATGTGGGTGATAAGGATGGCACTCTTCCGTTATAGGTATATCACGGCTCATTTTCAAAACTTTTCACCAAAGTGTTCAGAACAATAGAAAACTTCCGTGTTAAGTTCCTATTCTGAAAAATAATAATAATAAACATTTCTTTAAAAGATAGTAGAACTTTCATGCCCTGAAGACTTACGAAAAATTGATTTGATAGTAGAATTATTAGCTATATCTAGCACTAAGAAATGAAAATATCAGTGAGTAGCAAGCTCCAAATTCAATTCCGGTTGAACGAACCCTCGTCAGTTGAAAATAATTTCTATTTTCGTTGCAATAAAATATTAATATGTATCGCAGTATGCTGCAATTGATTTCCAAAAAAGCTGTTTCATTGAAATTTTTCTACGCGTGATTTTTATTTTATTTTATTTTACTTATTTGTTCATTTATTTTTTAAGCTAGCACCATCAACCCCGCTTGAAATGTTTCAACTCTTATGATTCCAAAATTCTTCTTTTCATTTAAATTGGCACCCTGCTTAACGCTACTTTCATTTCTCGCTTTGAGTTCTTTTTTTTTTTTCAATTTTTGCATGAGTATATGTAGCCATTTTTATTATTTTTCCTCTTAGACTTCAAAAAATGTTATTTATTCCCATGGAGCCATTCAAAACTGTGAGAGAGAAATGTCCCAAAAAAAAAAAAAAAAAGAAAAGAAACGTCAACAGAAGTAGCGCCATCTGTCGACAGTGCGTAACATAATTCTACCTCACCTGAAAGCCATTTGCTTCGTCGAAAAAGAAAACAACCGGCGTTAAATATCTCCTTTGCCGTTAAAGCTTTCACCTTCTTAAGGCCTCGGAATTACTTATCATTATCATTTTTTTCATCATTTCTTTTCGAGAATGACGTTCGAAAAACGTAAAATGAGAAAATAAAAACCTCTCGGGGAGGGGGTGTGGACTAGCATTCTGCGAAAAAAGAAGCATTTTTATGAGTTTGGAACGGGCAACATTTTTTCTCGTTCTTTACCCTCAAGCCACGTGATTGACACGCCATGAATGCTGTACTAATGAGAAACCTCCCAAAGGACAGGGACAGGAGATGCAATGATATGGCATGAATAAATGGATTTTTTTTTTTTTTTTTTTTTATCACGATACAAAACTTGAGCGCGTGTGTGGACAAAAAAAAAGTATTTTTTTTTCTTTGAAAAGTTGGAGAAAAGAACTTTAAATTGTGTGTTTTTTACCCAACGTATTTTATTTATCTTCATTACTATGCTTTTATTTGGTAACTGTGAGACGGAATTTGGGTTGTTTGATGAACCAAAATAGAATATTGTTGTTGCCATTGAATATTTAAAATTTTTGAAGTTGCTAGTAATGAATTGACGACTATAAAGCTGGTAAAAATAAGATCGCATTCATTTTTTATTTTTACTGTTTAATGATTTACTTTGCAAGAGAAAAGAAAGGTTTTTAGAGTGTGCATATGCTTTAAGTTTTTAGCGCAGAAGAGTTTCATGTGTTTGCTTTTATAGAAGACTAGTTGCGTCGTCCGGCGTTGCATGGTCTACCTTGAGAATAACAGTGATGTCAAGTGACAACTGTTCGAACCTCAGACTTGAATTAAAAGAGGAGAAATTTAGGGCAAAAATTTCCTTTCACAATGATGACAAAAATTACAAAACAACTAAACTGCAGTAAAGACATCAGTCCCTAATATTTGCCCGTCAAATAAGGACATTAGTACTGTCATCCTCATTCTTTTAGGAACTAAAATGAAGTCATCCCTATCAAAGGAGAATTTTAGCCAAAACTGGGAAATTAAAATAAAGACAACAGTCCTGAAATATCGTCAACAAAACATATGAATCTTCATTGAAAAGCAGGACTACAGTTACCAAAGGTGAGCTCCCAAAAATTCTGATTGTCAAACCGACCTTAATCGGGGAAAAAATACCTCATGAGCATTCCCGGAAAGTCCCCAATTATAATGAGGACAACAGATCTTTCACTCGTCTTGCATTGGTGGTGGAGCGCCATCCTGCATAAAAATTCGGCCCATATTTCTCTTTTTTTCGTGGTTACAATAAACATTTCAAGCATGTGCGTCAATTTTTACCTGTCTGTATACATTAATCTCTGTATTATTAATTTTTCAAATGTGTACACATTTTCTGGTCACTCGGTAGATAAAAAAATGTTGTAGTTTCTGAACGCGTTAGGGTTTACTGTTTCGTTTGTTGAGCACCACAGGAGTAGAAGTCCGACTTGGATCAGTACACACGGTAGATAACGAGAACAACTACTAACAGTCATTTTTACTTCCTTTTACAAAAAAGGAAGTATTGTATTCGCGAAAAAATTTTCACTCAAAAATCGGCCTTAATTTCCATTTTTTTTTACCCCCGGATGAATGTTGAGTTTTTTTTTTTCGACCCGACCACATATGCCTAGGAACCTACAGACATCCAAAATATCCATTTTGACGCCCTCCCCCCCGGGTTAATTACAATGAATTTTCTCGTGACGCCCGAATGTACGTATGTATGTGCATGTGCATATGTGTGTGTGTGTGTATGTGTGTGTATGTGCGTATGTATCTCGCATAACTCAAAAACGGTATGTCCTAGAAAGTTGAAATTCGGGTCGTAGACTCCTAGTGGGGCCTAATTATGCACCTTCCCTTTTGGTTTCATTTGAATGTCCCTAAGGGGGTCTTTTGCGCCTTTTTGGGGGAAATCATTGTTAATTTCGATGTAAACTCAAGTGGTGTTATAATTTGTCGGACACTTGGCGATATATCGCCAGTCTTTTGGTCACCAAGTTCTTTCGCCAACTTGGCGACAAATTTGGTGATTTTCTTTTTTAATTTTAAATTTGGTTTCAATTTGGCCACTGTTGATGATATTTAGAGAGTAAACAATTGAATCACATTAAGATTGCCAATCATGGGGAAATGACATTGCACTGGAGTAAAAGGAAGTCATGTGATGAGTAATAAAATGCAACATTATTACAAATAAAATTCATCGACTTCAAAAAATAATTTCGAAAATTAAAAAAAAACCTTAAGAATAAAATTTAAAGCAAACAAACAAAATTTTAAAGTTTAAATACATAGATTGACTGATTTCTTTTTTTAATCGCAGACATGCTTCATATTATACTTTGTTGCATGAAAGTTCAACTTTCTTCCCAGGATCAGCGTTTAGTCTATGGTGGTATTTACTTTTGCCAAAACACAAGTTTAAAGTGACAACACGTAATGACAATGGGGTCGTTTCCAAAACTTTAAAAGCATTTTTTTTTTCTGAAAAAGCATGCTTAAAAACATAGGATCTGACCATTTTTTAAATAATTTGTTTAAGTTTAATATTTAAAAAAAACTTAAATCGGTGCGCTTTCATTGTTTAAGCTTCTGCCGATGACATCACAACTAATGAAATGCCATTTTGTGTTGCCATTCACAGAGCAAAATATTCAAATTGCATCTTTACTCACGCGTATTGGCAACGATATTGTTGATAGCAAGCGTAGAGCGCAATTAGTTAATTCGTTTCTTGATTATCATAACGTGGACATGAGGTGGAAAGATGCGCCAAAGAGCATCATTTGTGAAGTCATCAAGACCACGCCTTGTTTGAAAAATTGGACATTTTAAAAAATTAATTGAAAAATAACTGTTTGGAAAATAAAAGTATTTTCCGGATCCATGTTATTTTTTTCGCTTATTCTATCAATTCCACTGACTAAAAATATTACTTTTGACTGAAGGAACCAACCCCATTAAGAATATTTATCTTATAAATTAGCGTTTCTTAATTCTTTCGTTATGTGGAATCCTTTTTAATTTCCGCTTTTATCGTCGGACCCCTGGTTTTTCTTCAGTAGTGTAGTTTGAATGCAATATTCTGAAATATTACTTTCCATAAAAACGAAATTAGTTTCAAATAATAAGTCTTAATAAACTAAATTATAAAACTACCGAAAAATTCTGAAAATGATGTAAACAACTCGTGTCAAGCAAAATTTTGAAATTTTAATGGGATGCGTCGTACTGATTTTATGATTCGCAGATGAACTTAATAATAGGCTTTTATGGATAAAATTTGAATTTTTTATGTCAGGTTTAGTAAGTCTGTTTTTGTATTTATTTATTTATTTATTTATTTATTTATTTTTGCTGATACATAAGTTGAGAATAATGTAGTTATAGAAAGTAAAAGTACTAACAACGATTTTTGTGAGGTGTTAAATATTCATCTTTTAAACCGCTCCTAATCCCAGTGAGAACACAAATTTAAATGTCTATAACAAAGAAAAATCCAATTTCCTTTCACTTTAAGCTTCATATTCTATAACTGAAAAAATATTTTAAATCGTATATTAGCCATACATGGTATTTTAGTCAAAAATTGATGCAGTAAGAAGTAAAGAGATGTAAGTGGTTTAAAGTTCGACAAAAACGTGATTAAAGTTACGACACTAGGTAGGCATTACCAGCTCTTGCCCTAAAACAGAGTATCAGAAGTACTGTTTATCTCCGAAATGTTACTTTTGGCACTAACATCCCTTTGCCTTTCACTGCCTCAATTCATTTTCATTCTGCTGTTTATTCGGAAAAGACTAATTAAAAGCTTCGCTAATGCTTTATTTTTATCAATTTTTAAATGGCACTAACTGCAATAAGAATAAATAATTCAGACAAGATTCGTGGAACCCCTGAATGATCTGCATGGAACCCTATGGTTCCGTGGAACCTAGTTTAAGAAACATTGATTTTACGCTATGGATTTTCGACAGGCTGGCATTGAACCCCCGACTCTTCTATTTCGACGCTATTTATTCAAGAACCAGCTACATTTTCGCAAGAATCAGTTCAACTGGGGTCGTCATCAACTTCACTGTTGCTATTACTAGAATATGTCTTTTCTAATTTGTCTAAAAGTTTTCGTTTTTGCAGTTTTCTAATACTTCAGCAACGTATATCGAGTTCTTGATCTGAAAAAATGCTAATAATTGCGAATTGAAAGAACACTTTAGGAGAGGATTTCCACTTATTGCTCCAAAATAGTTTGAAAAGTAGATTTGCAGACTTGTGAAAATTACTCAGCACTGCTGAAATAACACTTTCTGAAATACAATTTCTTCAATAACACTGTAAGATGAGATTTCTTTATAGAACTTTTAGGTCTATAGATGCTTTTTGTTGGTCCTAGCCTAAATCAAAAAAATTTATATATATATATATATATATATATATATATATAGTAGTAGTAGTAAAATTTTCGAGACCTGTCCAATGTGCCTCTAGGTTCCCCGACTTCCCCATACTGATATTTTGAACTGCTTAGCATTTAGTACGAAAAAAAGTCAAACATTTAAAAAGGGGAAAAGAAGATAAGAAAAGGGAGGAAAGAAAAGGAAAAACTTCGAGTGTATTTTCAGCTTTGGAATAACCAACAGTTTCAAAAGAAGTATTTGCGCTGTTGATAAAAACACGTACGACTTAACAGTTATATGAAACTTCATTAGTCGCTTCTTTGACATAAATATACTAGAGAAAAAAATACAAAAACTTCCCCGTTCAGTTCTTTGTTACAATTTATTGAAAAACAGTCACTATCAAATGAAGCTTTGTTTTAGCCAATAAAAAAAACTGATACTATGAAACAGTCTTCTTCATGAAATTATCAAAGAAACCATAAGATGAATTGCGTAACATCCTCATAAAAGAAAGATTCTAAAAAAGCGGAGCAAAATTCACCTGTCAGGTATTTGAAGAAGCTTCATTCATCGCTCGAAACTTGTAGGGTTTCCACTTCCACGGCTGTCACCTTTACAACCTCTTTTATTTCATCACATCTTGTCTCAATACCTGCTGCGTCTGACATTTCCTGGGCGGAAACTGACAGGTGAAATTCAATCTCTGGGATGGTATCTCACACTCCTGCAAGGTGGAACAGGCATTTGGGCTCTTGATTAATGTCATTAATAAAAAGCTGTTGACTGTTTCTTGCTTTCTACTTGTTTCATATGAAGTTCTAACAAATCACTTTATTGCTGTGGTTATAATTTTTTTTGGGAAGTTTCTTCAGGGTATAAGAAATTCTGTCACTGTCACTATCGTTAAGCAAAATGATAATGGAAGTTGAAGATTATTCAAGAACTAATTTTTTTAATTAGCATGTTGTTATGAAGCAGTCAGCAGTTGCGCTCGGAAAAAAGTTGGTGAAGATAGTCATTTTAGAACTTGTAGCAGCCTAGTCATATTTTGAGAAAAATATCATATGCTATTTAAAATGAGTTTTATTTTAAAAAAATGAAATTAAGTAAATGGAATATTTTACTTCTAGAATTTTTATTCATCGTCTGCCAAACTTTTCTTACGTTACTTTCTGTCTAACTAGCAATTTTACGTTTTTGTTTTTAGAACGAAAGTTATTCGAAAAAAATTCGATAACAAACTGTGAAATGCTGTCTTCGTTTCTTCGCTTTTTTTTATTTTTATTATTTTTTTAAAATTAAAATACGATTGTCACACCAAAACTTCAATAATATTTCATTGTTTGCATAGTTGTGATAAAAACTTTCTTGTAAAAGTAATCATATAATTTTACTCGTGAATTTTATGAGCAAAATTTCCTAGTACGAACATATTTTGAAAATTGGTAAAAATGTCACTTACTCTTATTCTTATTAAAGTCCAATTCTATAGAAATATCATGCTTTACATGTCAAGGGATATATTGTCCTGATGTTTTGAAGAGGCAAATGAGCTTCGAAAAGCGACTCGCAAGAAGTTAAGCTACACATTAATGGTAAAAAATGCGATTCACTAGTTTGTTCAAAACACGGCTAACTATTTTTTAAATTAAAAAAAAACGCAAATCAACTTCAATTTGCGGTTTATCCGCACTTGAAAACATGATGATAAAAACCTTGGTTTTCATAAGACAAATCTCATTCTGAAACTCCATTTAATATTATTCTTTGCCAATGTCAGAGTGAGCTTTCTTCTAGGTGGAAAACGTAGTTTGGAAAATATATAAATTAAGCTTTGCTTTTAGTTCAATTTATTTCTACTTTAAATTCCTCACTGTCAAGTAAAGAATAACAATCTAGTTTGAAAATTTAATGCTTCTTTTTGAATTCACTTCCAGTCATTCCAGCTGTTATTTTGTTTCCGATAATATTGCACAACATTTCTAGACAAGGAAAAATGCCCAATCCTATATTTACAGCCTTCGATTCTAAGTATCTTTACAAGAGTTTCGAAGTGATACATAACAGCTCCAAAAACAGATTTAATTAAGAAATTTTATCGATTGATGCATGCTAGTAAGAAAAATTCCAATCGCTAGTCAGAAGCACGAACAAAGGCTTTTATGTTTCTTTTAGTGTAAGCAATAAAACATGGAACTTTCCCATTAAAGAGCGAAACAATAAAAATGGCAAAACAGAGCGAAATACGAGAGTTACATATTAACGTCCCGAGTATTTTCCCATCATGATATGGGTGTGTTTGAAGGGTGGGAGAGAGTTGGAAATGAACCCCCTCCGGGAAAAACGAGACGAATTAAGTTCCTTTCCGAAACTTTTATTTTGTTGATATGCCTGATTGCCTTTTTCAACTATTAAAGTCGTTGAAAGACAAGGGTGGAAAAGAAATGAAGAGGGAACAGAAAGCGCGAAGAAGTAAAAAAAAAAAAAGAACATCAGCAGTGGAATATTCGAAATGTGGGAAAGGAATCATGCTTCATTCGAATTTCGAGGGCATATGTTAGTTACTAGCATGCTTCGTTGAGCCCCGACTGAAGTTGGAACTTATATTTTATGATCCGATCGTGACGAGAAGGTGCGCAGTAAAATTCGTAACAGTTTCTTTTTTTTACGTTCCTTCGACGTTCGATTCGAATGTTACATTTAGCACAGATGGTGTGGAAGAGGCTAATTTTGTTCTTTAGACCACATGAGAAAGGCAGCGCAAGTTCGCACGGTGTTCCAAATAGCGTGTCTTATTGCAGTTTTTCTACCGCTTTTGACGAGGTTTTGAATTCTGGAGAAGGTTGCATATTTCGCTGTGTCATGGATGAATTCGAATTGAAATGTTTTATGGCGTTTCATCTACTTTTATGTCTTAAATGCTTTGTATTAATGCTTACTGCGTCGTATGAAGGGAATTACCGATCATAAAATGTCTTCGCTAATTGCTTCCAGAACTTTATGAGACACTAAAAATGACCTATTAAAGATTTATTTTTTTGTTGAATCCGTCATGGGTGGAATCATTTAGTTCCGTGTAATTAATTCAGCCATAGCTGAATTTTATATGAACTTTCCAAAGGAAAAAAAACTTTTCGAAACGCCATGTATGTGAAGATCTTGTTCTTTTCTTCTCCTTTTCTTGTCAATTTATCGTCGAATTTTGCGTATATCTATAGAAAGTCACTGCGTGCATCATTTTGAAGGAAATATTTTCAGATAAGAAGTCAATATATTAAACCAGAGGTGCACAACCACTTTTTTTTTTAAACCTGAGGTTTGCACTTCATATGAAGATGAATCTTGCAGCCGGAACACACATAAAATTTAAAATTATTGCATTCATATTTTCTTCATATGACATTGGCTATTACGGAAAAGAGATGAAAGTTACTGACCAAGAATTGATATCATTACAACATGCTTATTTTATTGGTACGAAGTTTCCAACTGTTTTATAGAAAAGACATGTTTTTGGAAGTTTCCTGATCATTGTTTTTGATTCGTAACACTGAGCGCAATAGAGAACCACATAGGTATCAATTTTGTGGGCATCATTTGTCCCGTGGAATGAAGGTTTGGCATCACTGAGTTAAACAGAAACTTAAATATTCTGAATAGTATCGCTGAACTTGCTTGAAGATTTGCAAATGAACAAGCAATAATTAGGTCAGTTCACAATTACTCTTAACTGGAATGGTTCGGATCAAAGTTGTACGTTGTGCAGAATCTGATCTCGAAAGTTCAAGATGACTATCAACAATGAAATCGATACTTTTATTTTTACCTATTTTTATTGCGCTGTAAAAGAATCTATCTATTCAAAAATATAGCACTTCACTTTGATGAATCATAATCATAATCATTTATTCATTGATTTCACCTTCAAAGAGCTCCTCATCGGTTCAATTCATTGAAAAACTTGAACAGCTTCATTGGTTTTTCGGGATTTGATACATTTGATACATCTCCTACATCTATACATTTATAGAATATAAGAGGTTTGTGCGTGGGAGGGTGTGCATGTTTGTGTGTGCCGCCATTCCAAGAAACTGGAGCGTGTTCATATTTTACAACTTGGTAAAATTTGGAAATGTATTCGGTAACTTGAGAAACTCCCTCCTCCCAAAACTTAAAGTTCGGGATGCCCCTGACCAAAACAATCTTGTTATCTCATCAGGACACACATTTGATAGGCATTCTATTAAACATCTATTTTTCCTGTTAGGACTTTCACTTCTGACGAATGAAGCTGTTTACCAACATAATCAACAACTTTTGTTCAACGAGAAAGATATGTTTACTCAGAAAATGAAACCATTTCTCAGCTCTAACGAGAGTTGGTCCAATTATACATCACTCACCACACATCAATGATCCATTTTTTTTCCCCTTCCTCCAAACTGAAACTCCGTTTTCCCATTACGGCCGGGCCTAATCACTGGTTCTCTGAATCCGGCGCGACGTTATTATAAGTGATGGAATTTGGTAATTGCTGCCTCCGTCCGAGGCCTTCGCACTTGTGATAGATTTTACTTCTCGAACGTTTGAGCGATGCGTTTGACGCTCCTGCGTTCACCTGATTGCGGCTTGTCAGGCCGAAAATGACCGGCAACAGGAGAGTGAGAAGCACGAAGAGAAAGCTGCTGAAATCATGAGGGGTCAGTCACAAATTTATAAAAAATGTAATTTAAAATGTACCTGGAAGAATATAGTTACAGGGGGGAATACATAGATATGCAGGACAGGGTTCGAAAATGCATTAAAACCTGTAAAGTTGACCACCTGTCTAAGTTGACCGCTTTTATCAGAAACGGAATTAGTCCTATCTTATATAATGAAGGAAAACCTCTGTAACTTGACCACCTCTCTATCTTGACCACTAATATACACCAGCTTTGGTTTGGAGTATTGTAAAAAAAACCTTTGTAAGTTGACCACTTGGCAAAAGCATTAGATTGTACTAAAAGTTTAATCAGTTATGCATCAAATAAGCAACCAGACATTTTTGAAAACACTAATGAATATTTATGTTTCTATCTAAAAACATTGGGCTTATGTTATGTCCCAGAAAATGCGCCAAACTTCATTAAGGAGTTATTTTGTTGAAAAGTAGATTACTATTGTTACAAATGTACAAGAAAAAAAAATCAAAGAATTTAAGTCACTTTTGACTTATTATGAATTTTTAGGAATTGTTAATGTCAAGTAAGTAGTTTTTCATAAGCAATGAGAATTTTTTTTCCTTCGATCGATTTACAGACATTTTAAATTTGTATGATAATTTACGGGTCATTCTGGTAAATAATTTCTAAAAATATTTTAAACCTTTTAACTTATTGTTTTAAAGTAATGTTAAGCAATGAAATTGAGTTTAAAGTATTCTAATTAGTTAAAAAAGAAATGCATGGGGCAAGAAATGACATGGAAAAAAAAAAACAGTTTTCGTTACTACCCTCTATAAGTTGACCACCTGTCTAAGTTGACCACCAAAGTACTGCACCGCAAGTGGTCAACTTACACAGGTTTCACTGTATCAAAAATATCTGATATTTTGATATGTATCCGATATTTTTAATCAGCACAAACTACAGTCCTAAATGAATCTTCAATCACACTTTACTTTCTTATATTATTATTACAATATACAGACTTAAAATTAAGGTTTCTCTCATCATTTATATCTAATATTTTATTTTACATTTTCATCAATTTTAATGAAGTTAATTTATCATTAGCTGTTTTTCTCATTTTTTTTTCTGATATACACAGAAATAAAAAAAAATTGCATTAGTTGGTGCACAGATCAATGTTTAATATTTAATTAGGCGCTTTTAATATGATTTAAAGTTGTTACATTACTAATAATAAAAATGAATATAAAATAAAAAAGAAATATTATGTTAGTTTGCTGCATTAGTACATCATAAAACTGTAGAAAAAATTGTTTTTGGTTATTTTTAACAATAAATGAACAATATTACTATGATTAATATAATTTTTATATTGAAAATACTATAGTTAAAAAAATAAATATCGAAAATATCATGATATTTTCGATTTAAATATCGGATATATATCGTGATATATATCATGATATATATCGATTCATATATATCGGCGAACCCTGATACAGGGTGAGTCTTAACGTTTGGGAGAAACTTTAAGGGGTTTGAGAAGGGCAACAAGAAGCAAAAATCAATGAGAGACATAAGAGGCAGTGGGAAGCTAAGGGATGTAAGTTAGGGTGTAAGGAATGTTACCTAAAAATTAAAAATTTGGAGGTAACCAGTACATATGGTAGGTGAACCTCTCCTCTGTCTTGGGTCAAGAGATGGTACTAGTAGCCCTGGTAGTTGCTGCTATACAGCATGATTTAGAAAAAAATTTCAATGAAAGCCTACCTAGGATGAAAACGCGTTTTACTCAAAACTTGAAAATGTCCACTTACATCTCTCTGCTTGTCACTGCCTCATATGGTCTCAAAAGCAATGCTGACGCACTACATACACACAAAACCAGAAACTGATGGATGCAAAACAAGTCACATATTTATTACACAAAGACGATTTTACACAATATTTTAGTTTTTAAGGAAGATTTTGAGCAGTTGTAAAAGTTACTGCCTGCAGTAACTTTAATACACGCGTTGCAACATAGACACAGCAATCAATGAAAAATGTGAAAAAGACTTGTTTTTGCGACATTGTATTGCATTGCACCCCGAAGCCCCCCCGCGCCTACCGCGTTTGCAGTTTACCAATTTTAGATGCCCGAGATGACTCGGGTAAATGGGGCTACAGGGACAGTTTGACCCTGACCCAACCCCATAGGAAAAGACGCGCTTTTGCCGAGAGTCCGAAATTGAGAACATACCTAACGGTGTGATATTACAGGGTGTCTTGAAAAAGACTGACTGTTTTCAAAAATTTATAACAGGAGAACGGTTTATGATAAGAAACAAATTTTTGCAGAAAATTCATGTGGTGGGCTCTAAATTGTTTCCCTCAGAGTTCCAAATTTTAGTTCAAAAATGTTTCAATAGATGGCGCTGCACATAGTAAGCCGGTAAGTCATAAAAAGAAAAATTGAAATTTACTGTTTTTTTTCTACGATTGCGACATGGGAATTACAGCTGACGATTGTTTGAAAATATTATTTTGTTCTTTTGTTCATTATTTTTGCAAAAATTATGATGTAATTTTCTATATTTGTTTTGATCTGCGGTACGACCCTTCTCGTTACGTTTATTGTTTCTACTAATGGAATGGAATGAAAATGGCCAAGAAATGTGACGCAATCATATTATGACTGTGGATTTTTCTAGAATATGTAATATGAGACATATCCATGATTAGGATGAGTTAATAAAGAAAAAGATTTCATGACCAATATCCACTAGTATAGTTATCGTAGAGATTATTTACAGCACATAACGTAGTGCATTTTCATTTCTTATCAATCTTAAATGATGGAAATTTGAAATCTTAAAATTTTTGTATTTAGATGAAATTTTGCTTTTTAAGGTCATTTATGTTGATGTTTTTTCTGAAAAAAACCCGTAATTTTTCAGCCCCCCCCCCCTTCCCTTAAAAAAAAATCTGCTTAAATTAAGCCTTGAAAGAACGCAAGCGATTTGTAATCGTGGCGACGAAAATTTATCCTCTTAATAAATATTAGAAAACAAGTTAGCTTATTCTCGTCGTCATGGCAATCTGAAAAATCAGAGCAACATCAACTTTGGTCAGTAGAGGATAACAAGCAATTCGTGATTGTTCAACTAGTTTGTATGACTTTTAATGATTTTTTCTCACAAACTCGTTTTTTAAGACCACTTGTTTATAACGAGCAATTACCGCGGTTCCTTCACGCTCGTTATTAAAACCTTCATCTGTAATTGAATTCAAGTGTTTTTACGTTTGTTGATACTGCAACCATCAACAATAAAAATAAATACCTTTTTGTTTGAACAAAAATGAATGAGCTACCAACGTTTTAATGCACAAAAATTGTAAATTACTGCATACACGTGTTTTGGGGTTACAAGAATCCCTTTTTCAACGCAAAGAAGTTTGAGCTTTTGGATGAAAAGTCATCCGAGGAAAGCAGCATGGAGGAACCGAAGACAGTATAAATAGCAAAAAATGGAAATTAAGCAAAACAAGCAAGACAAAATGACACTTACAGCCGAAATTTACTACATAATTCTATCAGGAAAAAAAACCCGTTAAGTGATAAATTTCCAAGAAATCGCAAAAACATTGCTTATTGTCCAATAAATGAAATGTCCACTGCGAATAAATTAGCTTCCAAGTGCCCCGCGTAAGCGAAACATATTTTTTTTTCAATATTTCACTCCATTAACTGACATATTTTTTTAAAATTAAATTTTTTTTAAAAACTTTTAGTTACTCTAATGGTGAAGTATATTTTGCAATAAATGTGCACCTTTCATACAGTTAATTTATTTTTCACTCAGTTTAAAATAATACAACTTTAATTTAAAATTACATAGTTTCAATTACAATATTTTTTGTTCTACGAGTAAGGGTTCTGGTATTAGTAAGAGTTTAATACTAAAGACCATTGTCTCAACTTAATTAAATATCTTCAACTTCGTTTGATTGCTAACGAATTTTCCAAATCTAATTACTTTTTATCTCTATCCTTCCATAGCATGCTCATTCGCATAAATAACACAACAAGTGCACAAATCATCTTAAACTCTCTTTTCTTTCCATTAATTAAATTTGCATACAAGATACATTCGGTTCCACATTGTCACAGGAACCAACATGGATTATCTCTGTACAAGGTACAATCTAATTTCCATATTAAACAAGAAATTTTATGAGCGGGAAACCAAAGCATGACACAACTTTCCTCAGCAAAGCGATGCCAATTAGCATCCACCGCTAGCAAAAGCCATTTGTGGGGGTACTATAAATTACTTGGTGCGTGTTAAAGTTGAATAAAGGTACATAGCGGGCAATATAAATCATGGGAAACCACGTTCATATAGACGAAAAAGTCGGTAATATGCGGCATGAGGGCATTTATTTTATCCCAAGAAAACGAGGTGGGTTATATTCATTACAAGAAAGTCCGTGTCCTCTATCTAGTGGGTGTATATACTCGTAAGTAGACCATGGAAAATTATTATCGTTTTTTGCTAATGCATATTCTTACATGAGAAAAAAAATTGGAAGAAAAATAGAACTGACTTCTAAACTGCAGCTGAAACTTGCTCTAAAAAGTTAAAAGATAATTTTATTCTTTGAACACCGTCGATGCTACTTTTAAACAAAATTATTAAGGTCGGCGAAAAAACGATTAGGAAAATGATGTGTAACCATTTTTCGTTTAGATTTTTCATGAAAACCAGTCAAAATTAAGAACAAAGTATTTATATTGTTACACATATGTGTCGTTATCAATGTAGTGTATGCGAATGCTATTGGAGAACCTGAGTCCATTAAAATTCATACTTGTCATTGAATTACAGTTACGTATGATTTTATCAATTGTTTTTGCGCCAATTTCAAAAATAATGTTTAAAGTACCGTGCATTACACGCATTTATTTATATTTATTCAATCCTTAACGAGTTAGATATTAATGTCAGAGTACTATTTCAAATACATCAACTGGACATCTCTCTCCTTTTCTTTAGGTAGCCCGTGCAACGTCGGAACGACGCAGCTAGTATTTAACGAAATTTGGTGAAAAGACAATTTAAGTTGAATTGCAAATAACAGAATTTTTTTTTTAAAAATACCAAGCACTTTTTATAATGCACTCAAAAGGACAAAAACACTTTTCTGGATCAGAAAGGACAATTTAAGAATTCCTGTAGTTTTGGAAAATTCCAAGAAAATGACACCACAAACGAAGAAAAGTGCGGCTCAAGTCATGAAGAGAATTTCTTATAATTATCTAGCTTCTAGCTTTCAATTATAACTTTGAGTGTCGAAACATGCATATTTTTCTTATTGGGAAAGTTCAGTTTGAAATGGCTAGAACCGCAGTTTTCTTCGTTTGTGGTGTCATTTTCTTGGAATTTTCCAACACTACAGGAATTCTTAAATTGTCCTTTCTGATCCAGAAAAGTTATTTTGTCCTTTTGAGTGCATTATGAAAAGTGTTTGATATTTTTTAAAAAGTTCTGTTATTTTATTCTTTTTAGTGTAAATGTATTTCAGAAATTAAATAATTTTACCCTCACGAAACTTCACCTTATTTTTTCATATAAATACTCGGTACTAAAAGGGGAAAAACCTATATACGTGTCTTAAATTTTAAGCATTTGGCACTAAAATTTAATCCTTGTTTCTCTCTAGGATTTATGCTTGCTTCAGAGAAGCCTTGATTCAAAATTTCCATTATGATTGCTTTTAACATTGCTGTTGCAATGCAACAAATTTTGTAACAATGGATTTTATATTTAAACATTGAATGGATAAATTACATGAAATTTGCTGTTTTCCATCCTAACTGAAATAATGATTTTATTTTAGAACTGTACCTTGAGATTAAACAAATCATTTAGTGAAATCCCGAAGTCGCTAAGTGGTCTTTTTGCTGAGATATAAGCAAAAGCAGCCCTCAGATTACTCCGTGACGAGCCGACAGGTGTCCCCCCTCCCTGTGCACGCCCCTGGGTACAGGTGTCTTCGAGTATTTATGGAACATTGTACAGAGGAAAAACAAATCCGAGTTCAGAACCTCCTCCTTTTTTGAAGAAGGTCAAGTATAATAAAAGTGCTAAAAAAAGAAATCAAACTGGTAGAATTAATTCAATCAAAAATACTTTTTGTCTTTTTTTTAAAAATTATGATATTACGGAATTGCATCGAACATTTCCTTGCCTTTTTGAACATTTCAAGTTAGTGGAAAAGAGAGAAAGGATTGAAACCAAAAATTAAAAATTAGAAAAAAAAACAGGGAAGAAAGGAAGAGAAAGAAAAAAAAAAAGAAAAAGAAGAAAACAACAGAAAAAGAGAAAAAGGATTGAAAGAAATATTTCCATCTCACATTTTACTAAATACAGCTTTCACTGTAGATGGAGTCTTGCTAACTTACTAATCAGCCAAGTGGTATCCCCAGTTGTCAGGTCAAAATGGCCTTTATTCGTGACTGAACCAAGAGAGCTCATGGAAGAAACAAAACATGGAGGAGGACATTTGAGAAGAAAACAAGAATATATATGATGCAATAGATTTTTATGTTTCGCTATTAAATCTGGCAACAGTCGTGACCAACATCTGCCGTTTGTCATTTTCTTTTCGGTGCCGAATACTCTAAGGGCTGCAAAATTATAAGTAAGCAAGCGGACAAACAAACGTTGCAACACTTTTAAAAAGGGATGTTGCAAATCGTTAAAATTTTTCAGGGCATTTGATATTTGGTAATACTTTTCTCTCTTACTTTTTTAAAGTTCACAATTGCTATGAAAATCCTATGGAATTCATAACTGAAAAGAATGCATAATGGATTTGTTTCCAATATTTTAAAAGTATTTTTTCTGAAAGAACATGCTTAAAAACATAAGATCTAACCATTTTTAAAATAATTTGTTCAAGTTTAATATTTTTAAAAAATTACTTAAATCGGTGATATTTCATTGTTTACATTTCTTGCCGATGACATCACAAATGATGAAATGCCATTCTATGTTGCCATTCACTGAGCAAAATATTTAATTCGCATCTTTACTCACGTGTATTGGCAACGATATGGTTGATAGCACGCGTAGAGTGCAATTTTAATCGCTTCTTGATTATCATAACATGGAAACGCAGTACAAAGATGCTCCAAAAAGCATCATTTGTGACGTCATAAAAACCACGCCTTGTTTGAAAAATCGGATATGTTAAAAAATTAATTGAAAAATAACTGTTGGGAAAATAAAAGAATTTTCTGAGTCCATGTTATTTTTGTTTTTCTTATTCTATCAATTTCAGTGACCAAAAGTACTACTTTCGACTGAAGGAAACAACCCCATTGTAACTATGAAAATATACATATTTTAAAAACGCTTTAATGGATGATGATTCGGAACTCTATCGACCTCTTAATAATTTTCTTTCTGCAACGTATTGCTGCAATTTGAGCAGCAAAGAAAATAAACTAAGGAACGAATTTGAGTTTTTCATTTTTTTTTCCTTTTTTGCCTTCTTACACTTAGCCATCATGAAATTTGCCGCCCCTAAAATCTGCCGCTCTAGGCGTGGCCTAGGTCGCCTACCCCAGGAGCCGGGCCAGCATGATTATGATTTACGCCGTGTTTTCGTTTAACGTAACCCCCATTTAAAATGAAGGCTTACTATACTGTGAAAAGCTTGAAAAGGAGCTGCTGTAATTTAGAATTTTTTTCCCTTAATTCATATCTTCCTTCCATAGTACGAAACTCATCTCAGCTATTAGTTGGATTCATACATTACTGTGCATTCCCCACCACCACATTTTGCTACACAGAGAAAAAAGTTGAATAAATTTCGTCTGACATGTTTTTTAAAACGTAAACTGAACTTGGCTAGGAAGTGCTTATGACGTCGCAGTTAGAAACTTGTAATATTTGCATAACATTTTCGCTCATTATTATGTACAAGTGGAGGCGAAGAAACTTTCTATTACTCAACGAGATAAAAAAAAAATCTTAATGCAAGTGAAAATACATCCGGCGCAATGTAAGTAAATGCTCTTTTTATTAAGTACTGAGGGTTAAAAAAAGGAACGAAAAGAAAAAAGAAAATTGCGCATTAGCATTCTTTTCTAAAAGTGAAGCGACTGAGTGAAAAATAAAAACTATTCCGTGAAGAAAAAAATCATTTTAATTAGTTTATTTAAATCGATCAGCAACATTAAAACTGCATTAGAATAATTTCTGTTTAAAAACAAATTTGCATTTCTTATAAGGCATAATTAATGCTTAACTTATTTCAAACTTTATTCATTTGGAAATGTTTTCATATGCAAATGCAAATAGTACAAACTCATTGTTGAATGTAAAAACATTCTCACAAAAACTAAAATTTCAAGCCAAAATGGCCGTTTATTAATGCATCTCTTTTATTTACTAGACGACGCTGTACTTAAAAAAACTTATTACAATTTCTTTGTAAAAAAAAAAAAATAATAATGCGTTTGTTTTCATCATAACTTGTACAATATAATTAATTATTTGCAACGAACTAAAATAGTTTGGTTCTAAATTGTTTACCATAACAAAGCACTTTTTTTTAAAATCTTCTAATTCAATTTATTTTGTGTGTGTGTGCGTTTTTTTTTTTTTTTTTTTTTTCATGTTAATAGGTTTAAATTTGATAAGAGGAACACAATACTTCCATTAAATATAATATGGATAAAATCTAATAAAACAATTAACATTTATGGGTACGATTAAGCTTTCAACATTTTATGTAACATACAGAACGAAAACTTACACATCCATAAAATAAATGCATGCAAAATACCAACACCCCAGCTATCCAGACACATCAGTTTTGCCCTTGTTATAATCTCATCAGTCTGGAATAGTCAGTAACCGAGCTGGATGCAGATATCATCTCATTGAAGCTGAGAGCGCCAATGCACTGGTAGTTAAAATAAACTAGGAGAAAACTGCAGTCTCTAGATAGCATAGCCGGGCTGTTGGTATATTGCATATAGTTATGTCTTAGCCCAGGCTAAAGTGTGGCAACTCATAATAAAATAAACGTCCTTTGTGTTTTCAATGATTATAATATTTACTAATAATAAAGCTGAAAGTCTCTCTGTCTGGATGTCAGGAGGATGTTTGGATGTCAGGAGGATGTCTGGATGTCCGGAGGATGTCTGGATGTCCGGAGGATGTCTGGATGTCTAGACCTCTGTGACGCGCATAGCGCCGAGACCGTTGGGCCGATTTTCATGAAAATTGGCACAAAGTTAGTTTTGTAGTATAAGGGTGCGTACCTCGAAGCGATTTTTTGAAAAATCGATGTGGTTGTTTTTCTATTCCAATTTTAAGAACAAAACTATCATAAGATGAACGAGTAAATTACGAAATTATCATAACGTGGAACCGTAACATGGATACAAGCCAATTGGCGAGAAAATTCACCATACATTATTTGTAAATATACAGGTGAACCAAAAGACCTTTTAATTTTTCTATTACGGGCAAAGCCGTGCGGGTACCACTAGTGAAAAATATAAATGTTCCTTCAAATTTTAAACACTCATTTCGGATAAGATTGAGAGTGTGAGAAAAGAAAAATTTTAAGCCATTAAATTGCTCATAAATTTCTCTGCTTGCAATGAACCAACTCATTTTTTGAGAGAAAGTAGTGTAGCTTGTGTAGAAAAAATATGAAATTTCAACTAAAATTACCACAAGCAAAAAAAAAAAAAAAAAAAGAAAAGAAAAAGAAAACATTTAATTGTAATAGCAGCATTATTGGAATACCCAAAATATGTAACTTAAAATTTGTATACAGTAGACCCTCGTTTTACGCGAGTTTATTTTACGCGGTTTAAGATTTGGTACCTTTATTTTAGTTCACGTGGATGAGTTTCGGTTTTACGCGGATGCAGCACTGCAAACAGATAAAAAAAATTTCTTCTTTCAAAATCCAAACTCCTAAAGCTGGCAGATTACACGTAATAAACTGCATTTTGGCGTGCTAATAACCGAACTTGGGCCCCTGGAAACATTTTATGCGATTAATTTTAGAGATCTTTCCCGAAGTAAAGTTATTAAACTCACACAGTTCAGAACTCACTAAAAGAAGAGCTTTTAGGAGTGACAAAGGAGGCTAAAACCAACTAGGATACCAACTTCGGTGAGACACAACCAAAACCGTTCACATTGAGCATTTTGAGCCATTCCTAGACAATAGATCTATCTGATTTGTTAGTGAAGGAAGATTCGATCATGGAAATGGCGCAAGTGATCATGTATGCGTTAATGCTCTGCAAAGAATTACAGACAGAAATTTTTAATGACTACCAAAAGACTATCATAGCCAGCTCTTCTTTATAAACAGAACACGAAATTATTTTATGTTTTCTTTACGCTCATTGTGCATGAAAATCGATGCAAGTACACATGACACTTATCACACAATTAGTCATCACTAGAATGAAGTATTTTTTTTATCAACGGAACCAAACCCGTATTTTAACACTACTATTAGGTCTCAATTTCGATTTACGCGGTTTCGATTTACGCGGCATTTTCGTGGAACGTAACTCCCGCGTAAAACGAAGGACGACTGTATTGTTTTTGTATCTTTTCTATATATATGCCACTATATTGTGCATAAGTTTTGAATAATTTGAGCATCCAAATTCTGACTATGATCTTGACTGATCGCTATTGTTTCTCAGCAATGCATTGAAATTAGCTCATTTTTTCGAGGAAATAATCATGACAAGTTTTGGGGAATAATTGCTAAGTATAGCTAGTCAAGCCTCTGCAGTTTAATAATGAATTTACTTCTGTCTCGCAGTGTAGAAGTGCAAACACAGGAGTATTAAAAATGTTTCAAGTGAGTTAGTTTCCGAATTTGTTACATACTCCAAAGTTTAGCATTTTTTCCGATCATAAAATTTATCCATAAAAAAAAGATCTTATTTTTTTAGAAATTTTTCGCTATTTATATCAGTACTAAAATTAGCTCTCGGATGATGTACCTTCATCCACAAGTTCACTGCTTTTGTATCGAAAAAGACGTTCTTTGTCATCCAGAAACACGCAACCACTGCATACTAAAAACGATATAAATAGGATACCACTTGGCGATATTTTGCCAAGTGTTATCCTATTTTTTGTCCGCCAAGTTTGTGTTCGCAAGTGGGCAAAAGAAATTGAGATGCCGAGTTCTGTTTCAATTTGGCGATACTTACGATATTTAACAAGTTTCTCATGGAATATATGCTGAATATTGTCAAAATTTCCATTCCGAAACTTAGTAGAAACGTCTTTCCTACTTCGGCTCCCAACAGCCTAAGAAGTGTAGGGAAGTTGCAACCTATTAAATATTCCTATTTTGACTATTGGATATTGTTAATTAACCCTCAAAACTCAAAAAAAATTACCATCGCCGAATTTTAAAACACCATGATTGATTTTTAATGATTTTTTAAAAAACCCACGCGCAAAAATGCGCTCTTCTGAAACGTCACGAGCATACGTCACAGGGCCCTGGGGGCGAAAGATCCCCTGTTGTCGCTACGGACATTTTGAGTGTGCCGATATTTTTATTTTTTAGAAATTTAATAATTCATTTCAACACACTGTGGAGGCCGGATTCGTTAAAATAGAGTCTAATAATCTTCCTCAAGTAACATCAACGATGATGTTCGAATATTTCCGAAAGGATGAGAGATTTAATGTTCCTGAAACACGATGCCAAGTGCGTCTTAAACGAAGTCAATTGCACTTTCGTCGGCTTCTCCTTGTCCGCTGAGCACGGCGGAAAAGCGGATGACGTCACTTCCTGAGCCATTTGACGTCACATTCTCTTGAACTTTAAAAATTATTTTTAAAAAAACTGCTTATCGTATCGCAAAAATTTTTTCACCGATGATGTTCATACATGTTATTCTATCATATAAAAATAAAATTGAAAAATCGAAAACTTTCCTTTTGAATTGGATTTGAATTCCTATTCTAGTATTTTCAAAAACAGAAGACGAGCATGTAGGACATCTGATCAAATTTTTCAAATCAAGACTTAACCGATTACGGAATTCTATTAAATGCTTCAAAATGTGTCCTAGGGGTTACTCAGTTGTCATTAATTTCATTGGTAGGAATAAAACATTTACTAGAGAAAGTGCAAGTTGTTTTGGATTATAAGGAACCAAAAACCGTAAAAGAACCGCTTGCATTTTTAGTTTTAATAAATTTTTATCGCAGACTCCGCCATAAGGTAGTTAAAAAGCAAGCTATATTACGAAAATCATTTGAAAAATGAATGAATAAATGAATGAAATAAATTATTTCCTTTTTCACCATTCATTTACTCCGTATGTGCTTGACAAATTTTGTTTATAATTAAAATCAAAACATGTCTGATAGTAAAAAAAAAAATACATATTACGCAGAGCATCAATAAATCTCAATTGATACTTGCAGTGTGAGGAACAGGAACTTGATCATATTGATAGCAATAAAACTCTTTTTCATGCTGCAAAAAATATTACAATAAGAAAATCACATTTTAAAAATTATATATCGTATACTTTGATCTTTAGTGGTAGTGGTTATCTGTTTGTTGACTGGACTCAACACGTGTTAAATAGCATAGTTAAAATACTGCCACGGGCATAGTTGTAGCTAGGATTCCAGTTAGGCAAGGGGGCGCAACAAGTTAGAGGTGTTTAGTTGCCCCCACCCCCTCCTCCCTCCAGTGCGAACCTCGGAAATTGCTAAAAATTATAGCACTCCTCTCCCCCTTTATTATTATTTTTTTAATTTTTGGTCAGATGAAGGCAGAAAAAGTGGTTACGTGACATTCCGCCGGAATTTTTATGAAATTGAAGTCCTGAAATTGCTATGTTAAGTTGTCTTTGGCGACATTTGGAAAGAGCGAGGGAGCCAGAAATTCTCTCTCAGGGAGGGGTAAATGTTCTCCCTGACCATGAGCTTGCAGCAAACTGCAGAAAATATGTTACCATTTTACTTAGCCCCACATTCCCCTGCATCAATTGAATATCCTCCTTAATAAAACCTTAACATAAGAAAATGGCGGTGATATAACGATTCAATGTTGCATATTTATACATAACGTAAAAGAGAAAAAAAAAATGAGTTAGTATCTTCCATTTAAAATATTTACCCCCAAAAATCTCGCCAAATTTTATAGTAGGGGAGATAGCGACAGAAATTTTACGACAATATATATAAGGCCAGAATTTTTTTAAATATTAGATTAGTTTACTTAAAAGAAGAAAACGCGAGTCTACCAAAAAGTTATCGTTGCAATAATTAATAAAAAAATTTGCAATATGTTGCAAAAACTTGTGAAATTGTCTTATATATATATAAGGCTGAAACTCATTAATATTATTGATTACATATAAACATAACAAAAAATATATGTCTACCGCGTCCGAAGCGTTGCTATGCCGTGTCTACCACCCACGCAAGGTGCGAAAAAATCAGTCAATTTTGACTTAAATATATAAGCCTAATTTTTTTTTAAATAATTGTTTATAATGTATAAAATGTAAAAACAAAAGTCTACCAGTTGTGTTATGTTGCAAAGGTATGATAGACGCTACGGAATGTCGACCTCGCACCTCTATACGTACCGTTTATCGGGCCGCTAGCGCTCGCTCAAAAAAGTTTGCTTATCGTCCCGAAATTTAAATAAATAAAGCTGATTTATTTTTTAATAAATAGTTTAAATCCTATTTTCACTAAAATTTTTAGTCTACCGTGACTAAGAGGTTGCATAGTCTTTGATAGACGTTGCTTAAATTATAAAGTAGTTGGAAAAGTATGAATGATTTAAGCATATTAAAAAAATAATTTTAACATTTAAACAAAATTTAAAAATATTTTATTAAAACTAAAATTATGTTCAAAATTATAGTGAAATTGATTTTTCATTAATAATGTCTTGACCTTTTAAATTATGCCTCTTTTATTTATTTATTTTTTATTTTTTTCTGGTCAAGTACTTATGAAATAAATTTTTTTGCATCGATCTTACATAACAATAAATAATTAAAAATAATCAAATAAACAGTACTTTACATATTAATTAATCTTTACTAATAATAAAGCTGAAAGTCTCTCTGCCTGGATGTCCGGAGGATGTCTGTAGGATGTCTGGATCTCTGAGAAGCGCATAGTGCCTAGACCGTTCGACCGACTTTCATGAAATTTGGCACAAAGTTAGTTTGTAGCATGGGAGTATGCTCCTCAAAGCGATTTTTCGAAAATTCGATGTGATTCTTTCTCTATTCCAATTTTAAGAACAAAATTATCATAAGATGGACGAGTAAATTACCAAATTATCATAACGTGGAACCGTAACATGGGCACGAGCCAATTGGCAAGATACGAAATTATCATAACGTGGAACTGTAACATGGGTACAAGCCAATTGGCGAGACAATTCACCATACATTCTTTGTAAATGTACAGGCGAACCAAAAGACCTTTTAATTTTTCTATTACGGGCAAAGCCGTGCGGTTACCACTTGTAACCTATAAAACTGTAGCAAGGAACATACTTTTATTTAAACGAACTATTCATCAGGTGCATCGCCGCTCACTTCTGACTCGCCCAAATAATTTTCGTTTTCACTTTCGTTGCTGAATTTATATTCAAAATGTCTTACGCTCAACTTAGCATCATTGTCAGTTCAATAATCATCATCACTGTGAATGTCGGTACTATTAATAGCTGTCTCGGTAAAATCATTAATATCTGTAATAGAAAACAATTGATAACAAAAAAAAAAGAAAGAATTTTATTAAAAGTCAAGTCTGGTTGAAAAAAAAATGATTACCTGAGGCAGAAGGCTGTGCTTCGAATGCAACATCTTTTATTGCTTGCGGTAATTGTTTTCAGTAAACCATTTGAAAACTTTTCAGTGTTCCTCAATTTTCCACCCACAATCAAGAGGTGATAAGCTTGTCAGATTTTTTAAATGAGAATTTGTCCAAATTTGCGAAATGCAAGCTGTTCTGAGGAAATGTTCACGAAGTTCAGACTAACATAGGGTTAAGGATGACGGATCAAAACTCTTTACGTTTTCGAGAATTACTTTATCTTTTTTCGAAATTTTTATAAACTTTTAAAAACGTAATGGTTCTTGCATCATTAATTTTTTCTACATTATTTTGTCTGTACATTCGGCGCACAACTCTTCCGAAATTTCCAGTTGTATTCGAATTTGTGACATGCATTTTACATTGTGCGATGGCTGATACTTACTCAAATTTGTTAACGCTCCTGTGTATTCTTCCGACTTTGTAAATAGAGCGTAAGGCCGGACTTTCCCTTTTTTGGGAAAAAAGCCGGATTTTGATCGCAACCAGTCATTGTGTGTAAAGCAACCAAGGCGGAACAAACGGTTTCTCCTAAATTCTTGTAAAGCTCAAAGACATTGATACATTTTAATGATTTTCCAACGCCAACTTCCATCCAGACCTTTATTTAAGAATTCAAAAACTTCATGTTAGCCAATATTATAACTAATACATCAGTATCTGAACATCGTAGGTGGACGTCATATGGAGGCTGCAGCTCTTCAAAAATTACAAAGATGGTAAATCATTTTTGTGTCGGATTCTTCGCGGTCTGGGGCACGATTGAATATGATCTACTATTTTTACAACTTTTCTGTTGATGGTTTCAAATCTATAACACTGTTTGTAGTTAATATACACAAATTTATCTTCAAAATAAATCGCTTTGTTATCTCGTTCCCAGTTTTTTAATAAATATTCTAGCAAATCTTCTTTAAAAGTAATATTTTTTAATTGATTCAAAAAGTCAGAGGGACGTGTTGCAGAGTCTCCTATCTGAATTTTTTGACCTCTGTGAGTTCCGCTTAATATATCGGCGCCTCAGAACAACAGTAAGATATCTTAGTGTTATTTCTGGGATTAGATATCTTACTGTTGCTCTGAGGTGACGAAATGTTCGTTATCTTTTATGGAAGGAGACGGGGTACGTGTCGAAAACAATTACTACGAATACTGTTGAACATACTTAATAATTTTCTCAATATCATAGCATAAGATGATGGAATTTCTTTCATTAGATATAATAAAAAGAATCCATCATAGATGGGAAATTTTGGTGGTTGAGAATTGATGTTTTTTTAAGCACTTTTATTACACTTGGCCTGATTGTCATGAAGTAATCTGAGGCGTGCTTTTGCTTATAACTCAGCAACAAGACCACTTACAGACTTCAGAATTTCATTAAATGATTTGTTTAACCTTAAGGTACAACTTAAAGCTAAAAAATCAAATTCTAAAGTAAAATTTTGTTTGAAAACGAAAAACTTTAAAATAACAGATTTAAAAAAAAAAAAATAATAAGCACTTTTCATAATGCACTCAAAAGGACAAAATAACTTTTCTGGGTCAGAAAGGACAATTTAAGTATTCCTGTAGTTTTTAATTCTTTGAAGAAAAAGATTTCACAAACGAAGAAAAGTGCGCTCAAGTCATTTTAAACCAAACTTTCCCTTTAAGAAAAAAAAAAAAAATGCGTGTTTCAACACTCAAATTTATGATTGAAAGCTAGATAATGGTAAAACATTCTCTACATGACTACCGCACTTTTCTTCGTTTGTGGTGTCATTTTCTTGGAAATTTTTGAAAATTACAGGAATTCTTAAATTGTCCTTTCTGACACAAAAAAAGTTATTTTGTCCTTTTGAGTGCATTATGAAAAGTGCTTATTATTTTTTAAAAAATCTGTTATTTTCCAGTAAATGCAATAAGGCAGATTTTTCAGTTCTGCAGATGGCTATTATCTGTTGACCCAATTTAACATATGCTAAAGAAATATAAACATCAGCAGCCATGCTATCGCCGCGAAGCACTGGATCAAGTTTGCTCCAAAATGGCGGATGCGTCGGCTCCTCCACTATAGGGACCTTACTCAGGCCCAGGCCCCAGACCCAAGGTTATTATAGGCGTGTCCTTCCCCTCTCCACTCTTCTTTCTTCGCAGTTGATGAATAAACAGCTTTACTTCCGCATTTACGAAATGTATTTGAAAAGGTGGTGATTCAAAATATTTTTGAAGAAGTTAAAAATATATATATATATTAATAATGTAACAAAAGTATGAATATCAATTTAAATATGATAGAAAATTGTAATCATAAAAAAATAATAATATTTGAAAAATTTCCATTTATAAAGAATGAAAAGATAAAATAATCATACTTTTCCAACTACCTTATATTTTAAGCAACGTCTACCAAAGAATATGCAACCTCTTAGTCACGGTAGACTAAAAATTTTAGTGAAAATAGAATTTAAACTATTTATTAAAAAATAAATCAGCTTTATTTATTTAAATTTCGGGACGATAAGCAAACTTTTTTGAGCGAACGCCAGCGGCCCGATAAACGGTACGCATAGAGGTACGAGGTCGACATTCCGTGGCATCTATCATGCCTTTGCAACATAACTCAACTGGTAGACTTTTGTTTTTATATTTTATACATTATAAACAATTATTTTTAAAAAATTTAGGCTTATATATTTAAGTCAAAATTGACTGATTTTTTCGCACCTTGCGTGGGTGGTAGACACGGCACGGCAACGCTTCGGACGCGGTAGACATATATTTTTCGTTATGTTTATACGTAATCAATAATATTACCGAGTTTCAGCCTTATATATATATCAGACAATTTCACAAGTTTTTGCAACATATTGTAAATTTTTTTATTAATTATTGCAACGATAACTTTTTGGTAGACTCGCGTTTTCTTCTTTTAAATAAACTATTCTAAGATTTAAAAAAATTCTGGCTTGATATAAATAATGTATTAAAAACTGTCGCTATCTCCCCTACTATTACAGAAGTATGCAGGGGTGCCCACAGGGAGGGATTATGGCGTAAGTTGTGGCATCAAAATTTGGGGGGGGGGAGGTTGATTTTTTTAAATTTATTTATTTCATTAATTTATGAATTAATTTTAAATTTAAATTATTTATTTTATTTTATTCTGTTTACATTTTATTTCATTTATTTATTTAGTTTGTGTGTGTGTATGTCATTGGCGTAGCACAGAACTTTTCTAATAAAATAATAATTAAGAACAAATGAATAAAAAATATTTCAAAAAAAAAATATTTTTAAAAAATAAGTAATAAAAAAGAGATAAAAGGTAAAAAAGGGAAAGAGGATTGAGAAAAATTTTGGGCGGGAATTTGCGCCATTAAACTTGGGGTTGATGGGCACCCCTGGAAGTATGATTGTCGTAGAATTTGAAACCATTGGAAAACAAAAAGGAAAGATAAATAGCCAAATGCAGAATTCTTTGAAACTACACATCAAATGTTTTTGGAAATAGAAGAAAAAGAAACTGAGTAACATTATTCAATTATGAAACCGAAGCAAAACAAGAAGAATTCATTCTAATCACAACTAAAGAATTAAGAAAAAATATGTTAAGTTCTTGTATTCATATTCGAACCATTAAAATACCGCAAAATAAGTAAAAAGAATGAAATATTTGGATGTTCAATATTTAATCAAACAAAGTAAATAGCAAAGTTTTTGTTTGCCTTTCTTTCCATAATGAAATTAGGTGTCTTTTGTTTCGGCAAGAAATAACTTATGAAAATCTAATTTCATTGTCAAGGGAGTTCTTGATTAAAAAAAAAAATATTTTTATGTTCATCTTTTTCTTGTATTTTAACGCTAAATGCAGAAAGATATTTTTCCTCTTTCCCTTTAATTCATTGTTACTTTTTTCTGCTTTGAATATTTTTCTTCAAAAAATTTTACTAGGAGAATATCAGGCAAAGTGGAATAGTTAGATACACTATATTTTTCAATATGAACAAAAGAAAAATTTAGTTTGACAATTAAGTACATAAAAAGAATATTTTTTATTGCAACATGAATTAAAATATTATTTTTAATAGTTGGTAATAAAAATAGAGTAGGAAAAATAATCAAATTGAAGTAAAAAATTTCGTTTTGCCCCATGTGCAGGACAAAATGACAAATTAAATTATTTTTCCAATGAATGAAGTTGTTTAGCTTCAGTAAAAAGTACTATTTTTAGTCACTGAAATTGATAGAATAAGCAAAAAAAAAAAAAAAAGCATGGAGCGAGAAAAAACTTTAATTTTCCCAACGCTTAGTTTTTATATTTAATTTTTTAACTGTTCGATTTTGAAAATAAGGCGTGGTCTTAATGACGTTACAAATGATGTACTTTGGTGCATCTTTCTACCACATTTCCGCGTTATGATAATCAATAAGCGAATTAAATATTGAGCTTAACGCTTGCCATCAACCATATCGTTGCCAATACACTTGAGTAAAGAAGAGAATTAAATATTGTGCTCTGTGAATGGAATCAGTGAATGACATTTCATCATTTGTGATGGCATCGGCAGAAGCATAAACAATGAAAGCGCACCGATTAAAATAATCGCCAAAAAATACTAAAACATTGTCAAATCATTTAAAAAATTGTCAGATCCTATGTTTTTAAAAATGCTCTTTCAGAAAAAAATACTTTTAAAATTTCGTAAACCATTATTTTTTATCTAAATTACACTTAGCGGCAAAGGAAAAACTTTTCAAAATGATTGTGGCACCATTCTTGCGGATTCTTATGTAAAATAATCCCCCACTGTTTTCTCCGATCACCCTAACTTTCTAGAAATGGCGCTCGCATCTGTTTTCAGTTTTTGACAGGTTCATAGCCATTATTTTAATTTAAACGGGAAGGCAGCATTATATAAAAGATTAACATTCTTCTGAGGGGGGCTAGAGAGAGTTTCTTTTTTCTAAGGTGTTTATTTTGCAATTTTTTTCGCTTTCTCTTTTACAGGATAAAAAAAAACAGAATGTCGGATTCATTCCTGAGAGCCCCATGTCAAAAAAAAAAAAAAAAAAAAAAAAAAAAAAAAAAAAAGAAAAGAAAAAAAGAAAAGGAAAAAAAAAAGAAAAAAAAATCACGTTGTAATTTTTTTTTATTTTTTTAAGAACTGCAAATACTGAAGGAACATTCGTACCGCATATTTTTTTTCCTGAAATCGGACAGCAAATATTCAGTAAAATAGGTTCCAGTATTATTTATATTTATCCAAGTTGCAAAAATAAATGCAATTTAAATGTCCACGCCCCCTCCTTCCTTCTGATGTGAAATGATCATTTTTCTTCAACTAAAGTGCGAGCACACCTTTTTCTAAAAACCTATTAAAGTCTCTTTGGAATTACAAACTATTCGCCGAAACACATAAAAAGATTATTAGTAGCTTTAAAATGAAGTAATCCTTCAACTGTATAGTTCTGTAGCGCCAAGTAACCACGCTACTGAACATTGCCCTTTAGAGAGTGAAGCGGTTTTTTTTTCTTCAATTTGAAATGTTTCGCCAAATAAACAATACAAGAATCGAAACTTTTTAAAGAACAATCACAATTGAATACTACGACAAATCAAATTGTTTACTTATGTAAGTAACTATCTTCAACCATAAGAACAAAAACAAACGCCCAAACAAAAAGAAAACAAAACCCAATAGAAAAATCCTACAAAATCAAAATATGTTCCTGAATATCAAAAGCGCCCTCTCGATGAGTTAACTTACCCCATCAGCTATTAGGAATTCTTAAAACTAAACTTACCCCGCAATCTATTAGGCATTCATAGAACTAAACAAACAATCAAACATTTAATTTAAAATTACAAATATTTCGGTCAATCTGATTTAAAAAAAAAAAAAAAAAAAAAAAAAAAAATAGCCTATAGCCTTCCTCAATAAATGGACTATTCAACACAAAAAGAATTTTTCAATTCGAACCAGTAGTACCTGAGGTTAGCGCGTTCAAACAAACAAATAAGTTCTACAGCTTTATATTATTGGTATAGATTTCTAGAGAAACACCGCCCATATTATCGTTTCTTCTACATCAAGAAGCGATGCATAAGTAACTTTAATGTTTTTTATAAGCAAACTTAATTTCCCTTTTGAAGGTAATAACTATCTCTGAGTGCTGCTTGAATGAATTCAAACAAAAAGGGAAATTTCTTTGCTGAAGATCTTCTCTGCGACTCGTGTGCAACATGTGGTGTTTCCAAGCGGCTCATAGATACAACGATACTGTGCACCGAAAAAAAGTGAAAAAATTGGAAAGCAAACCACAACAAAATAAAGAACATTTTTTATTATTTCATAAATACTTTAGGGGGGAGGGGTATACCCACATGAGTCTTCCAACTTGTTACAAATGTTCATGCTGTTGAACGGTGGGGATCTTTATGGAGGGGGATTTTAGAAATACGTAGTTGCGAGATTCACATAGATCCGCGCCCTAGCGTGAATCATGATCATGCACCTGTTTAGTAAATGTAGTATCTCTTGGAACTAATTTTCAACCCAGCTAGTTGAGGGGCTCACTGTAGTCAAACCTTACAATTTAAGCCATTAGCTAAATTTTTTTAACCATTTGGGGGCCCCTTAAAAGCACAAAGCACGGCCCAACTGGCTTATTCAGTTATCACGGGGGTGCCCCCACCCCCTAAGGGCAAGGGAGAACTCCCCTCATTATCGCGACTACCCTCCTTCAAATCAAGAATCCCTTCCCCCAAAAAGAGAAAAATACCCCTCAAAACACTCCCCCTAAAAAATTTCAATGGTGCAGTCTTCACCATGACCCTCTCCAGGGGCGTGCACAGGGGGAGAGGGAGAAGGAACACCTGTTGGCCCGGCCCCAAGCCTGAAGGGGGCCCCAATATTTTTGAAACTAGGGATGAACTTTTGCTGTAAACAATATGGAGGGGGACCCGAAAAAGAAATTTGTGACGGGCCCCAAAATGTCTCTGCACGACGCTACTGCACCCCTCCCCGTAGGTGGCACCCTTGGTTATCAGGTCCTGACTCAGTGGCGGATCCAGACGACCCTGTTGGAAGGGGCGAATGAGTAATGCATTATAGGGGGTGCTAATGAAAAATTACAAAACGTTTAAGAACTGAAGCATGATGTGTTTTTTTTTTTTTTTTCAAATAATGTATATGATTCAAAGAGTTTGAAGAATTTTCCCCAATCGAATTTCGAAAACGTATTTTTCCATATCTTTAGTCACCAAGGGGTTCGGGGGCTTTCCCCGGCAAAAAAATTTCGAAATTGGAATCTTAAAAACGCAATTGTATAGGCCACCTACCATCTTTGATGATGTAGCAGAAGACATGGTGTTCATAACTTTTCCCTAGATGTAGCTTTTCCTCAATGTTGAAGTTCAAAAAACGCAATTTTATATGATCTTTGAATAATGTTGAAAGATAAGGAAAGAGGAACATCGGGGTTCCTCTCCGGAAATTTTTCGAATTTAAAGTCCTGGAAACGCAGTTATAAGCCATCTTTTAAGACGCTGGAGGAAGATACATAGTTCGGAACTTTCCATCGGAAATATTCAAAATGGGAGCCTTGAAAATGCGTTGGTTATTGGATTTTCATTGATGTTAGGGGAAGGGCTCGGGTTCGGGGGCTCTCCTCCGGATTTTTTCGAAAGTGAAGTCCTCAAAACGTAATTGAAGGCCTTCTTTAAAGACATTAAGGCACGAGGTTCAAAACTCACTAGGAAACAGTAGCGCAGGTACGGGAGGGGTTTGCTGTTAAACCACTCCCAGAACTACAAAACACTCATTTCTCCCCCCCCCCCACAAAAAAAAATCACGGAGGGAAAACAGTATTTAAGCTTTTCTAAGCAAGGTAGGTTTCCACAAAATATTTTACTACGTATTGATCGGGAAACACTCACAAATCACTTTCCAATTCTTAAATATATGAGCACCCCTACTTTGATAAGAGGGCTAAAATGTTCTTGATACAGCAATAAATGGGATCATGCTCAGCAGCACTTCCGGCGCTTTCGTAGAAAGAGGAAGCCTACCACACTTTATTTTCTGTGGCTCCCTCCAAATTCACATTGAAAGATCGGAACAGTTATTAGCTAGACATTGATAAAGACATTGATCTATAAAAAGATGATTTTTTGAATGACCTCACGAAAAATGAATATACGATTAATATAAAGGTAATTAAAACTGTATTATGCATGTTCACGCATCCCACCTTTTTTTCGTTTCACAGTAATTGTGATATCAATATGCGAATTAGTTCTTTTAGAGCAAATAAAATAAATGAATAAATATTAAGCCGCAGAAACTACTTGGTTTAATAATTGAAAAATATTTTCGCATTATTAAATGATGGGGAAAGAAAGCAAAAAATATTTTTCGATTTCGAAAAGCTCTCCCAGAAAACTTTTTTGGATGCGCCACTTCCCGGAAATATGTTGATATTCTATTTCCAAAAACATAGCTTAAATCTTTTTAGTCATGTTAGGAAGAGGTGAGGTTTTATTGTCCTCCTGTATAAGTTTTTTAGAACTGGAGTCTTAAAAACGTATGGGATTCAAAAAAATCTTCCTCGGCGATTTTTTCGAAATTGAAGCTCCAAAAATTTGAAATTTTTGACGATTTTCGATGACATTGGTCTGAGGGGGTTCAGATTTTTTTGGAATTAAAGCCGTAAAACTACCGTTGTAGGCGATTTTTTGTGATGTGTTGGGATGGGGGATCGGAGAGTTTGGTGATCTTCTCCCCAAAATTTTTCGAATTTACAAACCTTTTAGGGGGGCGATCGTTTCAATCGCCCCCCCCCCCTGTGTATCCGCCACTTCCCTGACTATATCCACCCTCGGATTACTTTTTTTTTACACACTGGGGCTGGGGGGGGGAGAGGGGAGAAAGTTTATGCACTCATAATACTCAATACATTTTTTATTTTTTAAAAAGTACTTCTTGTAAAGAGAATATTTCTGCAAGCTTTATTTTACCTCTGTTTTTAAAACGCTTGTACGGCTGTTATCGATGAACGAAATAAGATTTGTCGTGTACTGCCATCTAGCGTCAAATGCTGCAAATAAAATTACATTTTTCGCAGCAGATATTTTAAAAATCAACTCTTTTCACCGTTCTTATTTATTTTTTAAACTTATTTTTTATTTAAGAATAATGTAACATAAAACCAAATCTTTTCCTTTGAAAATTTTTTAATGTATTGATTCTCAAAAGACCATACCCAAAAGGAAAATTTTCCGCTTCTTTTTACATTAATGAAGAATTTTACAAAGTGAACAAATTGGAAATTTATTTTGAAAATTACAGTACATAAAGAAAAAACATTCTATTTCAAATAAAACTTGCATTGAAACGGTATTTTTGTTGTTTTTGGCAGTAAATTTCTGCCTTAAAAAAAAGGAAAAAAATTTTTTCCCATGGGACAAAGTAAAAAATAAAAAATTTTTACTTTCTATTCAAATATAGAAAATATTTTGGATCAAATGAATTGATAAATAAAAAGTTTAATGAAAAATGAAAAGATACTGAAACTGAAAATTAAATTAGTTAATTAATTAATATTTGAAGAAAAATTAATTAACAAGTAAAAGAGTGAATGAATAAGAAAATAGGTGGAAGAATGAATAAATAAGTGAATTACTAAATACAGGAATGTAAATGAATGAATTAATAAATAAGTGAATTATTAAATGGAGGATTGCAAATGAATGAATTAATAAATAAGTGAATTAATAAATGGAGGAATGTAAATGAATGAATTAATAAATAAGTGAATTATTAAATGGAGGATTGTAAATGATTGTATTTATAAATAAGTGAATTACAAAATGGAGGAATGTAAATGAATGAATTAATAAATAAAGTGAATCACAAAATGGAGGAATGTAAATGAATGAATTAATAAATAAGTGAATTATTAAATGGAGGATTGCAAATGAATGAATTAATAAATAAGTGAATTAATAAATAGAGGAATGTAAATGAATGAATTAATAAATAAGTGAATTATTAAATAGAGGATTGTAAATGAGTGCATTTTTAAATATGTGAATTACAAAATGGAGGAATGTAAATGAATGAATTAATAAATAAGTGAATTACTAAATGGAGGAATGTAAATGAATGAATTATTAAATGAATACGTAAGTGATTTAGTAAATGATAGCGCGAGTAAACGAAATAAACTATTTCACTTTGCCCCATCCACTTTGCCACACATGTACTTGACTGATTGTAGAAAATATTTAAAATACAAATAAGCTTAATATTAACTAAATAAATATTTCACCGAGAATTAGAAGGTCTCATTTTATGTGTAAAATGTCAATAACACGAATTTTATCGTTTTATAATAACAAAAATAATTTTTGACTTGCAACGAAATATTACAATATTAGTATCAATTTTTGGAAATTGCCTGTATTATATGCTTCAATCTTCGGTAGTATTTTTTTCCTGACTGGAAAAAGATTACATTTGCTACTATACAGTTAAAATATTACCATACAGACGGCGCTAAAAGCAGAGTAAATGTTTCACCATTTCACTTTGCCCTATATTCCCCTACCTTAATAATTTTTTTTCGTAAAAAAAAAAAAAAAAAAAAAATGCATCTTCGTATCTATCACCTAGAAGCCTGGAAGGAAACACTTTCTAATAAAATAGCTTAGAACCAGGAACCTTTGCAGAGCATCCTCATATATATAATAGCGAATGATCGAGTAATGCTCCAGATGTCATCAACAATGAAACTCGTGCCACGGCATGATCATTTGATAATATTTTTTGGTAATGTTTGACATGCAGGGAAATGTTTTATTTTGACAAGGCTGAACTGGATCCGGTCACCTAACTGTTTTACTGGTAAGATTGTCATTTTAGGAGAGTAAAGAAACGAAAAAGTGGTCAACTATTAGCGCTATTTGCTGGAGTTTAGGGTTAATCCACTGGACTCTGGATTAAAATTTTAACTATCAAAATATCACCAAACGGGCAATTGCTTCGTTCAAATGTAGAAGAGTAGAAGCAATTTTCACCCGTCAGACCTTGACGGACGACTTTCTTAGTTGTAAATATCGTTCTTTGTGTAATGTGGAAGTTTCTGATATAATTCTGTCCAAAAATTTCTTCTTTCTATACGGTAACGCTCATAAATATTGGGGAAAAAAAAAAAAAAACTTCAATAATTACTTTAAAAAATATCATTGCTAATATAGTCTATTGATTGATATTTGAATGGATATATTTCGTATTTTATAAAACTCAACCTATTGGTTATATGATAAAAGGTGTAAGTGTAAAAACAACTCTCGAGAAAAGTTAAATTCGGTTCGTGCAGGCTCAAGAATGTAGACAGGAGAGAAAATTTTGCAGAAGTTGTTAGTACTGCAGAAACTGACGCCAATGATACAACATGAAGTTCTGTACGAGCCTCGCCAAACATCGCCAATGTTGCAAAGATAACATTAGCTTTAAAATCTCACTTTTAGTCAAATTTCAAGGAATTCAACAAGTTCTGTAATTTCTACACCAATCTTAAGGCGATAAACTGAAATGTGGGGAATCGTGGAGAAAAATAATTTCTGCACCATTATCTACCATTCTTTATTGCTCGAGAGACATCTGTTTCTGGACTCCGAAAACTGAATAAGAAAATAACTGATAAAATAAGGCATATTTCTTAGTTTCGAGTCAGTTTTGGTCTGATCCAGGAATAATAATTATTCTGTGTTTTAGAGCCTCCGTGTGAAAATAGCTTTAGTTTTGTGAAGCTGATGTTTGTGCCAAGTACATTGGAGTGTATCTGTGTAAGAGTGCTAAGGGGCGTCCCAAACTAAAATTTTTGGGGGAGCTGGAATTCTAAATTTTCCTAATTCAACTTCGAATTTTGACAAAAGGAGCTCAAATTTCTCTAATTGATGATAATTTTGCCGAATAAAACTTCAGATCTCGCCAAATGATCGCCAGTTGATTTAATATCGAAGTAACCATATCGGAAACTTTCTTCGTTAAATAGATACAAAAGAAAACAATGCTTTCGCAAATCGAAATCGATTTTTTAAAGATGCTTTACTAATAAAATACCGAACTTTTAAGCAAATTTATCGAAATCTTAAATGTTTCCATGAATCTACTCCGTACTAACAAACTAAACAACATCTTCCGCAAACACAAGAACACAATCGAAACAACCGTGAAGTCCTTCTCTCGAGTGTCTATTTCAACGTCGCCGCTCTCCCTAAAACAGCTCATTCCCTACACAAGAATACTTTCGGCTGATAATGCTAACTGAGATCCAGTTGTTGAGGAACAATTCGGGAGGAGAAGCATAACGGAGGGCCTACCTCAACAAATACCACACATTCCGATGGGAACATTGAGATCCTAGGGCTGTTGTCTCTCCTTTTTGCGGGAGCATTTTCCCGGTAAATTGTCATGACGTCTTGTTACGGTTCAATTATACTCTCCAGCCCGGCCAAGTACTTGGAAAAATTCCGCAGATTCTTCGGTGCCCGAATGTTATTCTTGGACATTTAAGGGTTTCTTAGAATGCAAAATTTCCGCCATTCCATTTCTTAAGTTTCAGGAAATCTAGATTCGTTGTTTACTGTGTTGAGAATCTTGTTTTAGTTATAGACAATACTGGGTGGTGGGGAGGGCAAACTCGAAGTGCGCACCGAGCAACCTTAAAACAGGGTTGGCAAAAGAGAAAAGTTATCGCCAAGCATGAACTGCGCTCTTTCCTCCCCCCGAATGTCGAGCGATCTCGATTTCACCGGGGTTGACATATCTCTCGCTTTATCAGTAAAAGTTTTGTTGGCGAAAAGAAATGAAACATAAGTGGAATTTATTTTTAGCTCGTTATCTTGCAATATATGCACATAGGATATCGTCTTAATTTTGAAAAAAATAAACAAATAAATAAAATACATGCATGTATATTGTTTCTGTAAAAAATAATTAATTGACTTTTATTGTTCTTTTTCCCCATATTCTTGATTTTGTTCATTTATTTTGATTTTTGGAAAAATTTAGGAATTTGAAACACTGATGCGTTTTCTTTAACAAATTGTATCTCAAGATCAAATTATGTATGGGGGGGGGGGGTCTGTTCCCTGGACCCTCGAATACCCAGGGCACAAAAGTGACACATTTTGAAAATTAAAAAAAAAAAGTATTCTAATCATTCATTAAAATCTAAATTTACTGCTATTTTTTGCCACAAAATTCGCAAAGTGTCTGGTGACGTATAAACGGTATCAGCAATGACACTCTATTAAAATTTCGTAGTCTAGGAAAAGACTGTTTGTACTTTAACTATACACCATTAATTTAGACTAAAAAAAAAACCAGTAAATGCGCATATTTCAGTATTTGCGATAAATCAGTTAAAAGTAGCATTACGTACAACCTTGTTTTTCTCCTAAGCTGATCCCCCACCCCCCTGTCAATTTTGTTTTCGGAAAGCGATATAAGTAAAAGTATGAATGTTTGTGTGCATAACATATAACATTTTTTTCCCCTTGATCTTCACAATATTGAAGGAACATGGGGTTACTAATCCAGTTCTGAATGATAGAGCAAGGGACAAGCAAGTTGAACTAGAAACAATTATGATGGACCAGGTGGTGCATCTAATTCCCCCAATTCTTGTATGTACATTCATTCTTTAAAAGATTTTTCGAGTAGGAAAAAGGTTTGTGCTCGAAAACTATACGTTGCTTCCCGGAAATATTTTTACAAAGAGCTTCATGCATTTTCATCTGTCTTTTAGAAGCATTCCAGCTTAATCTCTAAGTAATACTATTGAATAAAGCTATCTCCCCCTTGGTGGTATTGATAAGGCCCCCATGCCCCCACTTACAAAAGAAACACTCTTTCACAAGTCTTAAGAATATTTTTGAATGACATTTAAGAAGATAAGGTTAGTCTGTTAACAACTGAAAATGTGAAAGCATAGGTGACTTTTCTGACCTTTAAATATTTAGAGGTCACAGGTACGATCACTAGTACACTAAAACCACGGCAAATATCATTATCAGTGTCAAGAAAAACAGATGTATTTTTTTTATTGTTTTATTTATTTTTTTGTTTAATTTGAGCTTAAAACCTTTCTATCCCCCCCCCCTTCAGCTTCAGCTGTCCTGAAGACACAACAGCGCCCGAGCGAAAATTACATGCCGTCCGCTACCGAAAAAAAATGCTTTATGCAAAATATTTAGACAATATATAATTAACCATTGAGTGCTGTTCAACTTAGTTTTTAGCCTACTTTCCCAGTAAAAGTTGAAAAGAAGAAAAAAGACATGAAAGAAGACTGGCTTATTTGCATCTGAAAAATATTGCGAAAAACCAAAAAAAAATTCAAAAATAAATAAGATAATTAAATAAATATTAAAAAATTAAAAATTGAAAAGTAGGGTACTGAGATGGGGGAAATATCTGTCGGTCTGTCCGCCCCCCCCCCTAATAACTTTTGAAGAAATCTGTCTCCCCTAATAACTTTTGAGGGAGTAGTCCGATTCAAACAAGCAGATCTCGGCGAGGACACCTCTTTCCTATGTTTCATTTTGTGATTTGAAGTTTTTCGTTCAATTTTAAACAGTTCAAAAAAAATTAACATTAGCGCCTACGGGGAATTTCAAAGCAAATATAAATTCCGAACTTAGAGGCAAATTTGCTTCAAACAAACTTCGCAGGAAAAAGTTTTTGAGGAGCATGTATATAAAATATCTTTTTGATTTGAACAATTTTCCTTTCAATTTTGAACAGTTCAAATCCTTTTTCATTAGCGCCTACGGCGAAACTAAAAGTTAATATAAATTCCAAACTTAATTGCGGATTTTCTTCAAACAAATTTTGTTGGAAATAGATCTTGATGAACTACTCCCGACTCCGACTCCTAGAACTTTAGGGAAGTCGACTCCGAATCCGACTCCTACACTCGAAAATTAGTCGAGCTCTCACTCCACGACTCCAACTCCGTGACTTTGGCAAAAATTTCTATACTGAGGGAAAATGACTGACTCCTAATTTCGAAAATTTAAAGTCTTCCTCATCGCCTCTTACTCCTTTATCAAAATAAAAAAAAAAAAAAAAAGGTCAGACTCCACAAACAATGGCAGAGTTGCGGACTTTAAGGGAAAATGACCGATTCCGAGTCTTTGAATTGAAAACCTTCGACTGCCGAATCTGACTCTTTTACCCCAAAATGAGAATGACTCCGACTCCGCAGCCATGGTTTTTACTTTGAAATAATTATTATCGGTATGATTTGTTTTCATTTTCACGCGAAAGTTAAAAAGTGCTTAGTGGAGAAATTCGGAGTCCTTTATGTTTCTACATAAAAACATGCACAGACGATTTATTTATTTATTTATTGATTTATTTTTTTGATAATGAAAATTATTTCTTTAAGCTGTCATTTTGTTGTTTTTATTTATTTATTTATTTTAAAAGTACATTTACTCATTTGTTTAAAAAAAATTTTTGGTAACAGGGGAAAAACAAACGATTTTTCTTTTTTTTTTTGTTTGACATAATATATTTATTTTAATGTTGGCGTAATAATGCCGTTTTTATGTATTTATATGCATTAACGACAAAAAGAGTAAAAATGTGCGATTGCATATGCATTAACATATTATCCGTATTTCTAGTTTCGAATTATGACGAAGTAAAAAATATAAAAAAAAAAAAAAAAACGAATATTACAGATGTAGATTTATGTGTCTAATCTTTTATTGTAGTTAAAAATAATGTGTGATTAATTAATATTTACTCATACAAATAGGGAAAATTTCCAAGTACACCATTGTGTTACTTATTTGCCGTTGCTCACGGAAATGGCAATTTTGCATATAATACGTGCATTTTTCTTCGGAGCATTGTCGTATATTGTAATAATTAGTACCAGATTTTGCTTACTATCAGTACATAATTGGTATCTTAAGTTTAGTTTACAATAATTTGTAAGAGAATGACGAGTACCAGTTATTGTAGTCATTGTCAGGTAAATAATGTTTTGAATATTTGTTTTTCAATCTTTAACGATGTATGTTTATAGAAGAAGACTTTCTCTGTTTTAGAAAATGTCGTACGCAATAGTTATTAATAATAATCCTGACACATATATTCTTTTAGCTTCTATTATCATAAAATTGTTGAAACGAACATTTGTTACATTTTCTTAATCAAAAATGATATGCATGCTTTGTAGTGTCATATCAGTTTTATCTTCCTTTATTTTTTATCTTAATTTACAATTTTATTGATCGTTCTCCGGAAAACAAGAACACCATTAGAATCATTCGTTTTTTCAGCAATTCTAGAATATAAGTGTAGGCATCAATTTAATTTTAAATTTATGACTTTTATCCTTGGAAGTAAAACAAATAAGAAAAACGTAATACACTCCTACGAGATTTTGTCTTTAAAATAGCTCTTTTTTCGAATTGTCTCGCCAAAGTATTTAAATTTAAAAGTAATTTATAAATAAACATAAACAAACATTCTTTTATACTTTAAAGTAGCAAAATCAATTAAACGAGTTTTAAAAATATTGTATTTTGGCTGAACTAATTCTCAATCATATATTGGCAATTTTTTCTTTGTCCAAGTCATTCTGTTAAGAAATCCTCGCCAAAAAGGGAAAGGGTTACAAAAACGTTCCATGCAGATTTAAGCTCCGACGGGGGGAAACCAATTTTCTGCTTCGCTGATCTTGGTTAGGGAAGAGCTTCCTCCCCACTTTCTCCCCCACTGGTGCGCATCTCAGGTGAGCCCGGTGGGGACATAGGAATAATTTAATCTGTAAATAATGTGTTCGTAATCTTGTGGTATTTTTTTTTGCGTGATACTGATTAGATATCGGTCATTCTCCAGAAAACGTTACTTTTGAACGCAAATATTTTTCAGTTTCGTAACCTTTTGTTTTCTTTTTTTTTTTTCGTTTTTACAAAGAAGTTATACCTACCATAAACAATGGCGCAGCTAAGTTCCAATTATTTTACTCATAAATAAAAAAAAAAATTAAAAAATGCCTTGTTCATAGACATTAAACAAAAAGAAAAAACACTTTTAATATTTAAAAATTGAGTCCAATTTAATATCAAAATATTAATTTTCTTAATTGTGCAAACAATCAGCTATTTTAATGATTAGTTGGAATATAATATTAAACTCTCTTAATTAAAGTACGGCTTAATAAGTAGTTTCTGTTAAAAAATAGTATTTAGTAAATTAGAGGATATAATGGCAATTTATCATTTAGGCAGAATGCCTATTATTGATATATTTATCCTCCATCATTTATTTTCACCTCAGAAATAATGACATATAAGGTCTGTCACGGAGGTGATATTCACGGAGGTGAGGAATTTTCCATTAATATAGGCCTAATAAATACATTTTTCAGGGAAATTTATTTTTATTCGTTGCTACAATCTGCACATGTTAAGCATATGAAAACATGTTCACTTTTTTACATTAATTTACATCCCTGAAATTCAAGTCCACGGAGGTGAAAAGACAGAATAACCATATTAAATTTTTGAAGCGAAATCTATCTTTTTGTTTTTTGAAAAAAATCCCACAATTTTAACTATGACTGAAAATAAACAAGGGGGCTCCCTTGTATCATGGAAAATAAAATTTGATGTCATTACTGCCACGTGCTAATGAGGAATGGCATTTTTGTTTAGGTAACGGATGTGAGAATTTATTGTGTGACATGACTTCTTGTCCTACTAAAACGAACTAAAACACAATATAAAAAAATAAACTTACTAAAACAACTAATGTTTGAGACACTTGTGAAAGGAATACTAATCAATAAATAAGCCTTTTAATTAAACAAGTTATCAAGAGCGCCCATATTCAAAATTTTAAGGGGGGGGGCTTAAAATTTTCCCCGTGGTTTAGCAGGATATTTTCGCCATGGAAGCAGAGTTCAGTACATTTTAGAGATATTAAAATTTTATATTTTTAATGGCTTATTCATTAATGGCTGGAAAAGAAATGTTCATACATTTTTGCAAAGAAAAAAGCACTAAATGCAAGGAAGTTATCATTTCTGGGGGGGAGGGAGGGCTTGAGTCCCCCTTGCCCCCTTATATGTGCGCTTTTGGAAGTTATTAAGCAACATAAATAGTTACACAAGGTGTGTGACATGCCACGGAAGTGATAATTCACATGTTATAAACCAAAAATATACTAAAATAAAAATTATTATTAAAAAATATGTTGGCAGGTTTAAATAGATATATTTTTACTGAAATTAAAAATCACTGTTAAATGTATTGTTTTTTAAAGGTTTTATTGTAAACTAGTGGTACCCGCACGGCTTTGCCCGTAATAGGAAAATTAAAAGGTCTTTTGGTTCGCCTGTATATTTACAAATAATGTATGGTGAATTTTCTCGCCAATTGGCTTGTACCCATGTTACGGTTCCACTTACGATAATTTCGTATCTCGCCAATTGGCTTGTGCCCTTGTTGCGGTCCCACGTTATGATAATTTGTAATTTACTCGTCCATCTTATGATAATTTTGTTCTTAAAATTGGAATAGACAAAGAACCACATCCAATTTTCGAGAAATCGCTTCAAGGTGCACACCCCCATGCTACAAACTAACTTTGTACCAAATTTCATGAAAATCGGCCGAACGGTCTAGGCGCTATGCGCGTTACTGAGATCCAGACATCCTACAGACATCCTCCGGACAGAGAGACTTTGAGTTTTATTATTAGTAAAGATGGCGAATGACAGAAAAGTTACACTTTTTGAAGAATGACCCATATACTCCCAAAGAAACTATTATTATAATCAGAAGTATTTTTAACCCCTCCTCAAGCATATTTCACTCATTGAAAATTCGAATTACGATATAAGGAATTAATCGCCAGGAAAAAATAGTGGATAAGAATCCAGTGTAAGCATTAGACTTGTTAATTAATATAAAAACACGATCAGGCATGAAGAACCTAAATCTTTTTATGTGTTTTGGTCATTTTCTTCTAATGGGAGATGGTTGGTAGCTTCCAATTCAGAAATTGTGGACTATTGTTTTCTATTTACATAAATTTCTCTAACCGATAAGTTCCAAACGTTTTCTATCTGGTTTAAATCAAGAGGAACGAACGGCGATGGAATTATTTTCACACCATTATTTAAAAGTCGGCCCCAAGTGCTAGTTAGTGGTTGTTAGTCGGTGCCCAAAAGGTTTTCTCAGCAGAGGGGAGTAAATTTTCTTCAAGTAGATCTTGGTAGGTTATTGTATTTACTCTGCCAAAGGAAAGTCCAATGCAATGTCGAATTTACCACGAAATTCAAACATAGGTCAAACTATGAGTGACCCTCCGCCCTGCTGCCGTTTCGAAACTTCATAATTTCATTCATTGGAACCGAAAAAATAAGCCATTTTTGCATATTGCACCTACAAACTTGTTCTTCACGGGAAACTGGTGCAAACCCTTGAAATTCAGAAACGTTACCCGGAAGTAATCAGTGACGTTTCGGATTTTTTTTTTTTACAGTGTACACAGTGTCCCCGCTTAACCTGCAAGACTTCTATTTTTACAACCGTTAGACGCAATTTCAACTGCAAAAGTGTTCAAAATGGGATGCAAAATTAAGATATGAAAAGTTTGAAGCGGAAATTATCTTTAGTGAAACGTACAAAATGTAACTTTATGTATAATCCCCAAGAACCCCCCACATTGCATTTAGGAAAATAACTCACAATAAAAAATAATACCAGCACAAAAAATTTGAAACATTTGCATCCAAAAAATTGCCAGCCTTACTAGAATACGACAACAACAACAACTCAAGGAGATATTCGAGTTCAAAATTATTTTTGACTTTGCTGAAGATGAGATTGGAACATACCGTCATTTCAGAGGAATTATATGTTGTCGAAGTGAAAAAGTTAAATACTTCTTATATTTTTCGTTGCTATTGAAAAATATGTGCAAATGTAGTGTTATTAAACGAAAAAAACAACACTCTACAACACCTTGTACAGTTTGAAAGATCACACTGTGTGCTCACATATTATTTAAAACTCTCGTTTGTAGCTATACACAGTCTTTCAAAATGAATAGCGGTGTTTTAACATGTTATAATATTTATTACACCAAACTTACAGCCACAAGTGATATATCAAATGAAAGAGAAACTCGAACAGTTTTTTACATAATAGCATACAAGTGTTCAATGTGAGCACCATTCTTCACTCGGCACACGTCAAGACGATATGCGAGTTTTTCCCAAACTTTGATGAGTGTCTCATTAGTAATTGCTGCAACAGCTGTTTCAATCCTGTTCCTTAATTCGGGAAGGTCGGCTGGCAGTGGAGGCACATACACACGGTCCTTAATAAACCCCCAAAGATTGAAATCACACGGCGTTAAGTCGGGTGACCGTGGAGGCCATGGGAAACAAGCCCCGTCATTAGGCCCCTTACGGCCAATCCAGCGGTCGGGTACAGTTAGGTTAAGCCAATCGCATACCTCATTATGTCAGTGAGGCGGCGCACCATCTTGCTAAAAGATGAAGTTTTCTGTAAAACACAAAACGCTTTCTGTTCTTTAGTCGCCATCTTTGCTACAAGTGCTTTCTAGCGGATTGCTGCAGAAACATTCCACGCGCATGCGCACTGATGCCAACAAACAAAATTGTTTGAGTTTATCTTTTATTTGATATATCACTTGTGGTTGTAAGTTTGGTGTAATAAATATTATAACATGTTAAAACCCCGCTATTCATTTTTAAACACCCTGGATTTTCCCCCAAAAGGTGTAATTGTCTGCGAGTGTAAAGTGGTAGAAGTCACAAAACGCTGCGTTTCATATCTGAATAAACATTGGTCGTTCTAATTCTTTTTTTTTTCTTTTTCGGTTTCAAATTGTTTTTTCATGCTTGGAATTTATCTAAATGCAATGCAGGGGACTTGAAGACTATGTAAAAAGTTGAACTTCCTTTTTTTTTTGTCACACTTTATTTTTTGCTTAAAACTTATCACATCTTGACCCTGGATCTTACTTTGAGCATTTTTACAACTGGAAGTAAATATGTAGGACTTTTGTGAAAATAGAGGTTTTGCAGGTTAAACGGGAACATGCTGTATATGCTTGTCAGTATTGAATTGCATGACCAACTCCAACAAAGATAATTTTCGACTTGCTTCAATTGAATCAAAATCAAAAACACACAGTGTCGGACCTATGATTTTTTCCAGCCGGAGCAAATCTCGAAACTGCCACCCCTACCCATCTTTCTTCAAGTTTTTATATTGAATTTCAATGAAAGCGCACACAGAAATAGGGTGAATTTGCGCCTTCCAGAAGTTACTGCTCTGAGCAAAGTTTGCCCCCCCCCCCCTCTAGATCCGGCATTGGAAACACACAAGCATCGCAAACTTGGGTAATTGGTTACGGTTAGCTTACAGACGCAATAAGTTATGCATTTCGATAACATGAAGTTTAATTTTATCTTCTATCGTTCATTAAAAGAAGGAAGTTTGTTTCCTTCTGTGTTTTTGCCATTTTCGAAAGGTAATAACCTTGAGTTTCAAGTGACCTTGAGTTGGACTTCCTTTATTTGCATAAGACCTGTTGAATACCACAAGGTTTATGCGTGCTAACTTCGTGATATTGAACTTTTATGTTATGTGACACGAGGGTGATTGAACTTCAGAAGTGATGCTCAAAAAGTGGTGTAAGGGAAAAAAATAATCATTGTGAAAAAAATACCTAGCTCCTTAAATTCAAAGAAAAACAGTTTTCTAAGCTTTGTGAGTGTGTGTGTGACTTTTTTTTCTTGTTTTCCTTGTTTGTTTGTCCCTCCCCCCCCCCCCTTCTTTTCTGCTTTTCCACACCAACAATTTATTTAATTGAATCAGGTGCAAATTTTGTGCTTAAGTGTGCTGCAGAGTCGGAATCGGAACCATGAAGTCGGAGTCTGATTGATTTTGAGAAATAGGAGTCAGAGTCAGAGTTGGGCGTTTTCCCTCCAATTCCGCAACTCTGCCAGTGTTTGCGGAGTCGGAGTAAGAGTGATTTTGGGATTAAAAGAGACAAAGGCTCTAAAATTCTCGTAGTCGGAGACGGAGTCGGTCATTTTTCGTCCGACCCCGTAGCCCTGTCTTATATACAACCATTGATTATGTATGTCTTTGTCACACGCAAGAGATAATTTGCTTTTAATGCGTTCTGGCTGAAAGAGTAAGGATGTGATTTCAATTGAGAGAACTACCGGGTGATCCAAAAGTCAAGACAAACTTTAAAAATGAATACTTTGAAAACGAATAAAGATAAAAATATGTGGTTTCCACGAAACGGATGGAAAAGAAGCCGGGTTTTGTATGGCAACAAAACAAAAATAGTTCTGTTAGCGACCAACAGATGGTGCTGTCGGATTTCTGATACAGGATAATGCAACGGAACAAACGATATAAAAAGGAGCAACGGCAGCAGGTAATGGTAGTCGATGCTTATATGCATCGAAATGCTGTCCATAGTTGAGAAAGCCCTCTTATTTACACTCCATTATAAGAATAAAAAGCTTTTACGTCATTTGTTGGTCGAAAACAAAACTTGATTTGCTTCGTTACCACAGAAAACCTGGCATCTTTTCTTTTCGTTCAGTGCAAACCTCATCCTTTTATGTTTGCTCCTTTTCCATTTGTTCTTTCTTAAAGTTCGTCCTGACTTTTGGATCACCGTGTATTTTTGAACGCATATAATACTTAAATATATTTGATCCCCCCCCCTCCCAGATAGCATGGAAAATCACGAAAAAGAAAAGAAAACTACCAAGTAAAAATTGCTGTAATCATTACTATACACTTATTTTACCAATACATCAATTCACCCCATTTCAATCTACCTTTTAGAAACCAGTTTCGGCTCATTTAGCTCTAAATTTGCATCAATCACATTTGGGGGGGGGGGGGGGTCACATGGGTCACATGGAACAGCTTCGCGGGGCACATGTCGTCCGCGGGCTGTAGGTTAGACACCACTGCTGTAGCTCAGTACTAAAATGGTGCATCACATTGGTTGTTGTTGCACCGAAACATTTACCTACCGATTTCTATCATAAATTAATTTTTGGTCAAAATCTGACATTCGTTATTGTTGTTCTAAGGTGCCGGAATGGGGTCGTTTCCGAAATTTCAAAAGAATTTTTTTCTGAAAGAGCGCGTTTAAAAACATAGTATTTGACCATTTTTTAAATAATTAGACAAAGTTAAAAAAATTTTTAACAATTTTTAATCTGTACGCAGATTGAAATTCATTTTTTTACGCTTCTGCACATGGCATAACAAGTGATGAAATGCCATGCACTGATACCATTAGCACACAGCGCAAATCATCATAACCTGGTAACGCGGTTGACAGCAAAGCATAAACATTTAGTGCGCCAATGGAGAAACGTGTCAAAGTACATCACTTGTGAAGTCTTAAAGACCACGCCCTATTTCTAAAATTGGACATTTAAAAAAATAAACAAAAAATAACTGTTGGAAAAAAAAATTCTGGCTCCATGTTTTTTCTTTTTTTTTTTTGCTTATCCAATCCATTTTAGTGACTAAAAGTGGTGCTTTTGACTGAAGGTAACAACCCTATTTTATTTTATATTATTTCCCTCCTGTTTCTTGGTTTGATTGACCGAATGTTGGGACTACTTTTTGGGACAATTTCAATTGTGTGTGTTTTTGACGTGAAGTTAGAGTATTATAACTTTTTACACTTTATTTACTTAGTAAGGGCTTCAAACAAACTGGAACAAAGGTAAAATTACTTAAATTTGTTTTACGTTTCTGAATTTCCTTTCGGACTCAGAGCTAGGAGAGAAAAGTCACGTAAGAAAAATAATGTAGGTCAGTCATACCAATCTGATGGAACTCTACTGTAAGGCAGGCGATGGGCCCCCAGACGGGTCATTCGAGGAGCACTTACGGAACAGGTATTCCACCACTTCCTGATCCATTTCAAGATGCGGTCTGGTATTAAAACAAAGAAACGCGTGCACTTGAACTTGAAAAATCGTCACTTATTCGTTCCGAAGGGAATTATTCGAACGTTCTGGGGTTAGAATATGATGTTCTTCTCTGTTCTAGGGTTTGGTTTATGGCTCAATTGGATGGTTTTCGTCGATTGCCATGGAAGGATGGTGGAACCACCTGCCAGAAATACTATGTGGAGAATGGATTTTAATACTCCAGAAAATTATGATGACACCGAGCTTTTTTGCGGAGGCTTAAAAGTGAGTTTCAGAGCCACAAATTGTTATATCTTATTTTTTTTTATATACCATATATATATTTTAAATGTACTTATAAATGTAAAATTATTTAAAGAAGAAAAGGATAGTAATGAGTTTGAAAATTCTGCAATTGATTGCACAGAAGTAAATGCCTTTTATTACCTTATCGCACTAAACTGAAATAAGAACTAAATCTGTCCTGTGAAAAAACCTGTGAAAGTTGATCAAGCCTTTTGTACAACTTTGGTAATCATTTATCAATCACTTTGGAAAACAGAAATTCAACCGATAAATGACATTTACTATATATATGGGATTTATTTAATGCTTACTGTTGATACAAGATACAATTATATCTTATGCATATGAGTTTCTTAATCAATTTTACATTCGCTTATCATTTGGTAAAAAATATAACTTTTTCATATTCATGTTTCAAATTAATTTTAACACGAAAAGTGTCAAGTGTGCACTGTAAGTGACGTTTCCCTGTTTGACTGTTCGGTTAGATATTTATTTATTTATTTTTTTTTTTTTTTCAAGACCTTGATTTTATGCAATGACAGGTGACTTGAACATTTTAGTTGCGTCACATAAAGGTCATTCTCCAGAATGTGTAACTTTTGAACAAAAATATTTTTCAATTTCAAAACCTTTTCTTTTCTTTTTTTTTCTTCTTTTTTAAATTTTTACTTGAAAGCGTTACCTACTAGAAGTTCCCATAAACATTGGCCCAGCTAAATTGTAATTATTTTACTCATAAATTAAACAATAAAAATACCTTGTTCACGGAAATGAAAAAAAAAGAAAAGGAAAGGAAAAAGAAAGGAAAACTTTCAGCGTTTACAAATAGAGGCCAATTTAATATCAATGAAGCAATTTTGTTAATTGTGCAAACACTGAGCAATTTTAATGATAAGTGTGAATCTTTTATTAAGCTTCTTAATTTATTAAAGTACGGCTTAAATTTTAGTGATCCTTCTAATTAAAATTTGTGTTGAAAAATAGAATTTTGTAGTATTAATGTATTTCCAAATTAGTAAATTTGAGATTATACTTCTAATTTATAATTTTGGTAGACTGTCTAAAAAATTGATGTATTTCTCATCCTCTCCATCATTCATTCTCACCTCAGAGAAATAATGAGATTGATAAGGTCTCACGGAGATGAGGAATTTTCCATTAATGTAGATCTACATTTTTAAGGGAAAGAAATTGTTTCTTCTTTGCTACAAACTGCACATGTTAACCACTACACCACTCAGTCGCCATTCCTAGTACGTCAATATTATATACATGTGACAATTGTCATGGTACCCCCCCTCTCCCCCCGAGAAGTAATTTCTTGCATTATATATGACGTGTCGTGAGGAAATTCAGACTACGACTCTAGCAAAGTATACAATTATACTCTAATAAATATTTCCCGCTAAGAAGAGTTAATTCGCAACTTCGTAATCACGTGATCTGTGCCAGATAAAAACAGAAACCAAATTTCTTATTTGTTAAACAACCAAAGCACCTTTACATTAAAGCTAATGAATACAGAGAGGAGGCTCTCTTTATTATGTGTGTAATGATCTTTGCCGCTGTACAACAAAGCGGTGTTGGAAGTTAATATATCAGATGAGACCCGTCTGTTAAATTTGTTTTGGTTTTTCTCAATTCAGAAAATCTATTATGCATATTTGATTTTTTTTTTTTGACCGAATTATTTATTAGACTCATGTTAAAATTTAAAAAAGACATTCTGTCTTTTTCTTTTTATCCAACTAAACAGCTAAATTTTCATTTTCTTACACATTCTGAATACATTACAAAAAAGAAAAAGAAAATAATATTTACCAAAAAAAAAAAAAATTGACGCGTTTTTGGATTTTTAGAAAATAAACTAATTACAGGAGTAATTCATCCCACGTACTCAACCCCTTTGAATGAATGGAAATATTATTTCAGAAAAATCCTGAACCTTCTCAGTTTTAATTTCATCTTCCTGCTGTTTTATAAAACATTTTTAGAGTTTACATAATTATCACTTGAATTTTTGTAATTGAAATTCAAAATAAAAGAATATGTTGCACATTCTAACATCCCAATTATCCAATATTTTGGAGTGAAATACAACCCACTAAAAGTGTTTATTGCCGACAATAAGAACACAGATTCAGTATTTTTAAGTGTTCTATCAATGTGCAAAATTATATCATTATCGGTGAGTGATACTTGGGCAAGTACGGATACAAGGGAGGAGCGATGAGGGCGATTGCCCCTCCCTTGAGGGTTCCTGCACCTGCACGTTTTCCAAATTGAAGTCCTAAAATGCAAGTGAATGGGGATCTTTGATGAAATTAAAAAAAAAAAAAAAAGAATGGGAATTCGAATCTTTTGTCTGGAAAATTTTCAGAATCGCTCAGTTTCAAAAAGGCAATTTTAGACAATTAGGAAATTTTCAAATAGTCCAGCCACAATTATTACGAAGTTGAAGTTCTAAAACGCAATTTCAGAATAACTCTTTCGACGGAAGATGAAAGGAATAATTTCAGCTCCTTGGCTAAATCTCTCTTTAGCTGTTTTCTATAAAAATACTATAGCAGCTTCCTCCCTGTAAGCTTATAAATCAGATACATGGTAAGGAATAAGTTAAAAAACCAAATACCCATTCCTTCAAAATTTTCTGGATACGCCCTTGCACTTGGGCATGGCTACTTGTAAGAACCAATAAGAAAAATTCCTAATTTAACTAACTTGCGAGATGCACAATGTAAGAATGTTTACATAACATAAGGTTCGCACAGATTTAAATATCAAACATGCAGTTCTGCCCTTTGGCAAATTTTCAACTCGTTAAAGGTCAATGAGAACGGAAGAGTTAAAAACGTAAAAGCGTGTTTACGTACTCTCAACATTCCGAAGTGTAATGTAATGTAAACACACTCATCTGAACGTCATACTAATGGTCTAATTAAAAGTTACAGCAGTTAGAGGTTTATGAACTTTTTAGTATTTCTCTAGAAACGCGTGCATAAAAATGTTTAAATATTACCAGAGGTTAATTTATTGTTTACTGTTATTTTTTTTTATTTGTATATCAATTAGAAAGAGCATTTTTTATGTAATGGAGGATCAAATTTTAGTTCTGTTTCATTTCTTAGTGAGTACTAAGTTTTCTGAAGTCAATTGGAACACATATTATGTCCTCAACAAAGTTTGGAATCCGGAATGGTATAGAATGTCTAAAACTAACTGGCAGTATATGGACCGTATTCATCCCGTATTCTTTCAAATGCAGCTGTCAAGATCACGCGACAAAGACATTTTAGATATTTTTGAATTCCACTTAAATCTGTTCACTGAAAAGATAAACCGAAAGCAAACAAATGGGTTGACAACAGGTTTGTCCCTTTTGAGGATTTTCTCTGGATTAAAAAAAGTTAATCAATGTTCCCCGACTGTTTGGCACCTATTTGTTGTTGTCCATGCTAAACACGTGATTTAAGTTGCCAAATGGCGTACTATTTTGATTTGTTTACATTCAATCTATCTTTCCCGTGAACGCAGTATAATATTTTTTATCAAGACTGCTGAAGCAGTACCCGCTCGCTGTATTAGATCTTTGCATGGAGGATTGTAGTTCAGGTTTGCTGTACGAGATTTACTTAAGTTTCATTGACTCCGTCTATTTGCTTTTTAAGGTGCACAGTTGGTCTCATGGCACTTTGAGAGTAAATAACTGCAGTGACCTCTCGTTTATGCTTCGTTTCAACAGACTGCAGTAATTAGGAGCAGGCCCGCGCCAAGCCTGATCGGCGCCGTCGTGCAAATGTCTTTTGAGCGCCCTTATGCACTGGCGTTCGGGAAAAATATAGTTAACAGCTGAAGTGAAGTTTTGTAGACAAATATAAAATGGAAAAATGATACGTTTGGCATTTAATTTGTTAAAAAAATACTGTGTGTAGCGAGTGCAGGGCTTAGCTTGCCCCTTTCCGCTTTGGTTCGTTGAAGATTTAGTAAACTCATCTGATTAATTTTAAGATCTTTTATTTACACATTTATTCTCTAATCTACTGTACAATACCTACACAATAATCAGCATAAATCATAACGCACAACATGAAACAGATCAACTACAGGTCAGAGCCAGCGCTCAACACCGCTGCTCTCTCTCTCCCCCCCAGACCTCAGTCACCTCTCTCCCAACATCCCTTCTTCGCTCCTCCGCACCCGAGCACCAGGCTGAAGTAATCGTGCGACCAGGAGAGAGGAGTCGAAAAATGTCTCTGTTGGGGTGCCGGACACTACACTGTGTGAATGTTTAAATTTGGAATATGGTGGACTTTTTATATACACCATATCTCTAAATTATTTCGAGTTCAGCTGCTCCTCTGATATGCTAATAATGTGTTACGGAAAAGATTTTTTCTTTGAAAAGGGTTCTCCCTGGAAAATTTTTGAAACTTGTAGTTTTAAAAACGCAATTTTAGAAAATGGCTATTTTTTCCGCCCTTGAACCACTGTGCGCCGTCGTGTGCTCACGACTTCGCACATAGTGACGGCGCGGCCCTGATTAGGAGTAAAGTGAGACCGACTCAGAAGAAAATAAATTTTAAATACAATGTAAGGGTTTAAAAAAAATTATATATTTTTTTTTTTCCTGATCAGCATGTCAAATAAAGAAATGAATCAAGCATAGGAAAAAGAACGTTTCTACATGGGAGCTTAATAAAGTTCAACAAGTAAGTCCTGCATGCCAACAAGAGGCCGCGGTGGCCTGGTTGGTAAAGCGTCGGACTCGTAACTAAAGGGTCCAGGGTTCGATCCCAGTCGATCGAAGATCCTCCGTGTCCGTTAATAGTGACTGGAGCGTGTTAGATATGTATGTCGTGGTCACAAAGTCCTCCAAGCAAATTAATACCTCTCGGGGTACCGGAACAGGGATTACTCAGCTTCTACTATGGATTAAAAAATCGGAGCTGTTTTCAGGTCCCATTCAACCGGCTAAACCATAAAGAATGGTAGATATGGGGAACCCTGGAGTGTAAAGTGCATGCCAACAAACAGAGACCAACGTTCCACCGTAGAAAAGAATACATCAGCTGTAATGCTGCTGATTTCTTCCCCAATCCTAGCACTCAGCTAATGCTGATTTGTGACCTTAGCCGTGTACACAAGGGATTCGATCTCAAACGAAAAAGTCAGGAAGCGTTAGATCAATGCAGAGGCGTGCGCAGAAATTTCGGGGCCGTCATAAAATACTTTTACAGGCCCTCTCCATATTATTTACCCCTACGTCCTAACATACATCTCATCCCTCATTTTAAAAATCTCGGGCCCGGGCCAACAGGCGTCCTTTCTCCCCCCCCCCTGTGCACGCTTCTGAATGAGTGACTGTTTCCCGTACTTCCGCTAGTTCGGCAGCTGTATCTCTTTATGCAGGGTGTTCCGTTTTAACCTGCAAAGCCTTTATTTTCGCAACAGTTAGTTCTAGATGTATACTTCCAAATGCGAAAATGTTTAAAATCAGATGCTGAGTTAAGATATTGAAAGTTTGAAGTAAAAATAAAAATAAGTCAAAAAATACAAAATTTAACTTTTTATACGGGCCCCAGGTCCTCTAACTTGTATTTAGGGAACTAATCTCCATTGAAAAATAATTCCAACTCAAAAAATTTGAAATTAGTATGACCAATGTTCACCGAAATATGAAACGCACCGTTTTGTGACTTACACCACTTTTCACTCGCCGTCAATAACGCCTTTTGGGGAAAATATAGTGGTTAACAAGTGTTTAAAATTATATGTGTGCGTAGTGTAGTTTTTCAAATAGTTCGAAGTTTTGTAGTGTGTTTTTGCGTATCACGGCATAACATTTGCATTTATTTTTGAATAGCAATGAAAAATATAAATACCTTGTTTTTCTTACTTTGACGACTTGTCATTCTACTGAAAGTGCTATAAGTTCTAATATCATCTTTTGTATGGTCCTTTTAAACTTTGAACTGGAATATCTTTCTGAGTTTTGGTAGCAGAAATTTCAAGTTTTTTGTGTCAGTGAAAGTTTTTAATGGAGATTATTTCTCTAAATATTAGTTAGGGGGCCTAGGGCCCGTATAAAAAGTTATTATTTTTATTTTTTGACTTATTTTTATTTTCGCTTCAAACTTTCAATATCTTAACTCTGCGTCTGATTTTGATCATTTTTGCAGTTTGAAGTATATATCTAGGACTTATGGTTGCGAAAAGTTCTTGCAGGTTAAAACAGAACACCCTGTACATTAGCACTCAGTTTCCAGGAAACGATGGGTATTCTAGAGAGCATTTCTTTAAACGCCTGTGAAAACTTAAACACGTTACTGTTTTCATGAAAGTGCATCGTTATTTTTGGAACTCCCTGATAATTTATTAGTATACCACAAAAATTTAAACAAATTTCACTTTACCTCATACAGGAGTAAAAATGCTCCTCTTTTTTTTTTTTTTGGAAGGAACAAATTTAACGCCAAAAATGAAAAATTGTATTTTAATGCTATTGACTTTAAAATACGCTGCTTCCTATAATTTTCAAAAAGAATTTCCTTGTCCATTTTGAAAAAGGTAATTTATCTTAATTATTTTACTTTCTTCCAAATTCCCCTAAATTTTTTGAACAATAACTTTGTTGCCAACATGTATTAAGATTCTCTTTCAATAACTCGAAATCAAAATGTAATTCATAACCTTTTTGTGTTGGAAAAGTTATAAATTAACCTTGTGTGAACTTAGGTGACCTGTATGACTTATAATTATCCTTGACGGATTAAGGTATTAAATAGTTCATTATGTTCTTCTCTTAACTCACATTATATTTGACTTAGAGAGCTATTTTATAAACCTTTGCACTTTTTCTGCTTCGATTCAATGTCAAAATTGGTTTAATACTTGCTTTTCTTCAAGGTTACCCACGAAGACAACGGAGGCAAATGCGGAGTGTGTGGTGATCGCTACGACATGCCTCAACCACGACCACATGAATCCGGTGGCAATTTCACATCCAATGTCATCGGTAGAGTATACCAACCAGGCAGAGTAGTCGACGTCATGATCGACATAGTAGCCAATCATAAAGGGTACTTCGAATTTTCTTTGTGTGAGAGAGATGACCCGCTGGAGAAAGAAACTGAAGAGTGCTTTGATAAACGAATTCTTCAACTGGCCGATGGAACTGGGACTAAATTTTTCATTCCAAAAGATGACAATGGGTTCTATATGATACCTGTGAAAATTCCTTTAGATGTCAGTTGTGCATATTGTGTTTTCCGTTGGCACTGGCGTTCTGGTTTGTATTAGTTCTCTCATTGTAGTATTTCATTCTTTTCCCAAAATATTCAGTTTAACTTCGTAAGCCAACAATGGACAATTTTTACTGTTTACGGCCCTTTCCAGTGCTGTTTTTTTAAACGAGGGGATGTCCATAAATGATGTCCCACCCTTTTTCCACATTTCTGACCCGCTCCACTTATGTCACAAAGTGTCAAGTTTCAGCTTACCCCCTCTCTTCCCTTTGTCACATGACACGCTAGTTTTCAAAAATATATTGTTTATCAAAAAGTGTCTGGTGTCAAACTTCTTGTTACTTGCTCCCACCATCTTGTCACAAACTGCCACAATTTCCAAAACCAACCTGCCCCTCAAAGAGTGACATCATTTGTGGACGATACCAATACTAATTTATATTTCTGTGGCTAACCGTCGTCAAAAGATTTTTTATGCAGATAGAAATGAAAATGATGAAACTTAAAAACATATTTAACAGTTTTTTTATTCCTATTTATTTATGTATTTATTAATTGCAGTAGGTTTTTCTGCTAAACATTTTAACTCAAATATGTCTCTGTTTAGGTACATAACTATCCTCACTGTTCTGGTTAAAATATTATTTTTTTTTCTTGGTAAAACTATCCTAGCAATTTTTATTTATTTTTAACACTTTTACAAAACTTTCTGATGATTATTGAAAATGCTTGTAAAATAGAACTTTTCAATAACTGAATGCTTTAATATACTAATAGCAGAAAGTTGTCTTAAATTATACAAATAAGTTAAGAAATTGTAAACCAATTATTAAACTTTTAGCCAGAACTGAGGCTATTTTTATAGAACCGAGTAATGCTTAAAATACTTCATGAATTTTTGTTTTCCAACTACAAATGTTTCTTTGTGATTTGTCACCAGTTTTTTTCTGCTTAGACTCTTAAATTCGAGTCGTGTTCCGGTGTATATTTGAGTATGTTGGGGGAAAAAAGCATTAAATGGCGATTTATACCTCAGAGATGGTACTTGTGGTTAAGAGCCTATGGTACACTTTTCAAACCACACGTTCAGTTAGATGCTGTTTTCAGCTATTTGTTGACTCTGAACTTTGTGGAAAAGAAAAATTTAATTTTAAGAGGAAATATGTTTTACAGCTAATTTGATGATACATGAATGTACAAAGTATTCTGAAGGTATCTGGAGGTTTTTTAATTATTCCTTCAGGTATGGGAAGCGTGGAAACACATTTGGCATCGTATTGCTACCTTTCGCAACTTTACGACTACAAGAAAAATGTTTTAAAGTAAAGTAGCTCAAGCATTTTTTTTTTTTTTTTTAGTATATTCGGATCAAGCATTTTATTGAGCGAAATTAAACGGTAGCAAAATGGTAGCGAAATTAAATGGTCTTTCTATAGGAAAATCAATTTTCCCGCAGCATAATATTCATTCACTTTAATTGAACAAGAAGTTCTGTCTAGAACTAAACGAGCCTACTTTCCCGTATACCAATATCGACTTTCTAGTATCTGATCAGTATTCTCAAAATTAGCTAAAATCGTAAATTATTTCAAACATATTTTTTTTAATATTTTAAGCTGATTTCGAGAAATAAAGTATGCCTCGCTCATCTAAAGAAGTAGATACGTAAAAAAATAAATAAAAGAACAAATAAAATAGCAGCACTTATTAAACAAAGCAGCTAAATACATTTTTTCCATCAAAAAAAAAAAAAAAAAATCTTCAACCGCTTTCAAAAAGGAAAAAAAAAATTCAAATTAAAAGCTCATTAAAATAATCATATCAAAAAAAAAATCGTTTGTTTTTCCCCTGGTGCCAAAAATTTTTTTAAGAATGAATTAATGTACTTTCAAAAATAAATAAAAACAATAACAAATAATGAAATGACAAATAATAAAATGTCAACTTAAAGAAATAATTTTCATTGTCAAAAAAAAAAAAAAAATCGTCTGCGCATATCTTTATGTAGAAACATAAAGGACTCCGAATTTCTCCGCCAAAAACTGAATACATAAATTAAAACTTTATCTTGAAAATAACATCAAAATATATTCAAAACAATTATTTCACAGTAAAAACCATGGCTGTGGAGTCGGAGTCCATCTGATTTTTGGACAAAAGAGTTAAATTCGAGAGCCGAAAGTTTGAAATTCAAAGATTTGGAGTTGAAATCGGTCATTTCCCCAAAAAGTCCGCAAGTTTACCAATATTTGCAGAGACGGAGTAGGACTTATTATTTGATACAGGAGTTGGAGTTGGAGTCAGGAAAGTCAAAATTATCGGAGTCGAAATCGGGAGTAGTTCGTCAAGAGCTATTTCCAACAAAGTTTGTTTGAAGTAAATCCGCCTTTAAGTTCGTAGTCTATATTGACTTTCAGTTTCCCCTTAGGCGCTGATGTTAAGAGATTTGAACTGTTCAAAATTAAACGAAAACTTGTTCAAATCAAAAAGATATTTTCGATACATGTTTTTCATCTAAAGCTTTTCCCTACAAAGTTTGTTTGGAGTCACTTCGCCTCTAAGTTCAAGATTTATTGTTGATTTAAATTTCTCCGTAGGCGCTAATGTTAAGTTTTTTGAACTGTTCAAAATTTAACGAAAAATTGTTCAAATTAAAAAATGAATTATGGGAATGAGATGTCCTCGCCGAGATCTTTCTAACAAAAAAAAAATTGTTCGAATCGGACTATTCATTCAAAAGTTATTAGGGGGGGACAGACAGACCGACCGACAGACAGACTGATATTTTTCCCCATCTCAATACCCTACTTTCCAATTTTTAGTTTTTCAATGTTTATCTAACTATTTTATTTATTTTTGACTTTTTTTGTTTTCCGGGATATTTTTAAGATGCATTAAGCCTTCTTTCATGCTTTTTTCTTCTTTCTCTGACTTTTACTGGGAAAGTAGGCTAAAAAGCACATTTGTTGGAGTGAAATGTGGTTTTGGGAAACAAGTGCTTGCTTTTCAAAACATGTTGCGCTGTCTTACAGTACATAAGCAATTTGCAGTTATGGATACTCCATTTCAAAACAATAATAATAATAATAATAATAATAATAATAATAACATTTTTTGATTGATAAGATAGATGAATGCTACGTATGGTACCTCGAACTTTAAATACAGCACAAGGAAGAAATACTATCGCAAGGTGACAGCACCATCATTTCAATAACCGTGAAGTTATAAAAATTATAAATGTCATGATTAAGCTTTTCTTTTGTTCTTCCACGCAGAACGTTTTCTCGGAACATTTCTCTTGTAACATTGCTTGAAGGTTTTAATTGGTCCCTTTGTTACAGCCAACAATTGGGGAGACTGTGACAATGACACGAAAGCTGTTGGATGTGGCCCTCAAGAAATTTACCGCAACTGTGCCGACATTGCAGTTTTAGCTGGAGCTGGTGTTAGGGGCAACGCTGCTTTTAACCCCAGAGTCAGAGGTCCTAAAGCCTTAAAGAAACACCCAAAAAGACCAGTCAAAGAAATCTTCCATGATCATCATCAGCATGTGTCGTCGTAAACGCTTTTGTTTTCATGTTTTGAAATGAGCTTTAAGATTCCATTTATTTCAGAACTGCCGGAGTTGTAAATTGCTCTTTTTGTATTATTTATGTTTATTTATGTTTTTTATTTATATTAATAAAAATATTTATTTTTTTCAAACGTCAAAACGTTGCTGATTGATACTTTAACGTCAATTTGGCTATGTTTGCAGTTTATCTGTTAATCATGGCCAGATTAGGTCAAATGGGTTTTGTCAGGTCCGAGTCCAAAGCATGAAATTAACTCGGGGTGGTCTTGTCGTTCAAAATAGACATTTCATTCAGTAACCAGATCTTGGTACTGTGGTGTCCAGACGTGTTGAATCCAAAAGGAATGTGCAGTAGTCACCAGTCAATGCTGTCGACTTCAAATGAAGAGCGAAAAAATTAAAATATCAGGTGAAAAAAAGAATTGGTATTAAAACTGCCGCAGAATGACTTTACCCAATCGAATCGGTACGGAATCGCTATCGAAAGCAATTTGAAACCTTTCGCTTTCAACCAGCTCCTCCCTTTACGTACGTTAACTCAGGATTTATGTTTTTTTATATACCAGCTCTGTCCACTTTGTGTTTGGTTCATGTTTAGAAGCAGTAGTATATGCATGTGTATTTATCATACTTTAGTACATTTGGTTACCGGATTCAGTAGAAAGATACGTATTTCTGATGAAATTCTATTGAAGTTAAAACATTTCCGATAACATCTAATGCTTTGACAGCAAAAAGTCATTTCAACAAGCTTCAATGTGAATTCCTTCTGTTTGGTATCTCTAGAACAGGTTAGCTTTCAAACTCTTTTATGAATATCTTTATTTGCTTATGTTTATATAATAAATTGATTTCAGTTTGGGTCATTTTGAAGAGTTACTGTTTTTAAATTAAGTATGAAACTAAACTAAGTCGAGGTGCATTGAAAATTTTTAAAACACGTTGGTTAACGTTTCTGGTTCAAAATTCGGCTTTTAGCAGATAGAAAACAGATTAAATATTTCTTTGAATGTGGCAGAATTATAGATTTGTTTTCTATTGTTTACTTATATGTCAAATTAAGCTATTGCAGCAAATATCTATATTACTCTGAAATTTCTAATTGTTTGCGTTACACAAATGATCGTACACCTTACTATTTTGTGCAATCCAAAAATTTCTGTTATAAATCATTTTTCTAAGATTTAGTTTTACCTGACAAATTGCCATCCAAGTTCTTACGTATATACGGCAAAACTTACCGAATTCTTGAAAGCATGTAAGATGTTTTTGATTTTCTTGTGCTTCAGTGATTTTGTTTATATATATATATATATATATATATATATATATATATATATATATATATATATATATATATATATATATATATATATAATCTTTATTTTTCAGCAAAAAAGCAGTTTAATTTCATACGCATTTAAAGTTTCAGTTATTATACTGTTGACAATTGTATGTTTTCGTTTTGCTTAAATATTATTGCAAACTTCATGCGTTTGAATTCATAATTCAACTTTGCTTCACAATATCACTTTTAAACTAGAATTTCGTATCGAACATTTAGCATTAGACTCATTCTTGAAGAAAACTAAAATCGCTTTTTTTTCTAGCAAAAATGTTTTAAGTCGTAAGAAAGAGTTACCGTGACTTCTCATGGGTAACTAAAGTACTAATATGTGATTTTAAGACAGTTTGTTAAGCAGTATTGAGCAGATATACTTTTGTTTTCTATAACAAATTATGTTAACGCATTCTTGCTGTACGTGAATTCTTTTTTTTTTTAATTCATTTAAGCGCCGTTCATTAAAAAAAATATATTTTTTTTTACTTTGTTTAGGCATACATACGACAATTTTTGCGATAAAATTGTTTTATGTGTTTGAAACACACTTTTATTTAATCTTATAAATAGTCGGTCCACTTACGTGTTTTTTTGCATGCATATATGTGTGGGGGGGGGGGGAGTTATTACCTTCGAAAACGTGATTTTCGTTAAACCACGCAAAAGTAATTGCAACAGTGAATTGAATTTGATGGTTTCTGTCGTTGCCTCTGAGAAGCGACCCCACCTAAGTGTGAATCACCGATTGGAATAAAATGTTGCACGTCTATAGAACACTTTAAAATGTCGAACTTTTTTTTTATCGGCAAGAGACAGCTTTAGCGGGGTGAAAGTTACCTCTAAATACTGGATAATTGGGAATTAGAGGGTAGAATACATTCTTTTATTTCAAATTTTAATTTCAGAAATTTTAATAATGATTGGGAATTTGGAAAAACTAAACAAGCTAAACTTGACGTGTTGCAGGATTTTTTTGAAAATACTATAAATAGAGGTAATTCACACTGATAGAGGTAATCATTCACAATATTGCCCCGTCACAGCAAATGACCCTGAAACTTAAATCTATCGAAGAAAAATATGCAATATATCAATTAAAAGCCCTATTTTTTTAGCTTTACAATGGTTTTTGCATTTTAATTCTATTATAATTATTCTTACAAATGATTGAAATTTCTATACACTTTTTCTTTTTTCCCCCACAGTTTTTTTACAATTCTATAATTTGAACAATTTTCAAAATAGAAATCTAAAAATTGGCAGGATTACCTATCTTGATGTGTCCTTCATACCAATTTTCGTTCAAATCGAAAATGGCGAGGTCAAGAAGTTGATTTATCTGACATGAAATTGCTCATAGGCCTAACTAAGAGACGGGGTAAGATTGCGAGGGATGGTTTACCCCTATAAACAGTATTTTCAGAAAAATCCTGAAGAACGTCATTTTTAGTTTGTTTAGGTTTTTCAAATTTTCAATCATTATTTGAATTTTTGTACTTAAAATTTCAAACAACAAACTGATATCCCAATTATTTGATATTTAGGGATAAATTTCAAACCGTTGAGGGTGTCTGTTGCCGATAAAAAAAAATACGGGTTTAATATTTTTGAGTGTTCTATAGACATATAAAGTTTAATTCCAATTGGTGATTCACACTTGGGTAGGGTTTTACTTGTCAGTGATACTGGCACGTGCAAATTTTCCGGTAACTTTTACCCGTATCAGACCGGGACAAATGAGTTAAGTGGTTAAAAGACATAACGCAAAGTGTTAAATAACAGTAATATTTACTTACACTTAGCTGTCCGTCATACATGAAAGTTAAAAAGATGCAAGCATTACAAAGGGGGAAAGAAACTTAAGTAGCTTTTTTATAATCGGAAGTCTTGCTTTCAAACTAAACGTTTACAAACAACAGTTACACAAAATTATACAACTAAGAAAAGAGTTAGAAATGTATTTTAGGTTTTCGTAAATATTTTTTATTCAATTTTGACGTCAGCGCATCCTCTGAAATATTCCTGTGGTCCGCATCCCATCTTTCCACTTCCATCTTCACAAATGCCCCAGTTGTTTGCTGAAAAAGAAAATTAGATTTAAATTTCAAAATAAAATTTGAAATGTGTTTCCAATTACAATTTTGAATAAAGGATTGAATTATATATCTCTCAAACAATCTCCTATTTAGAAATATACTGCGGAAAAATGTATTAAAGTTGGCTTAAAAATTGTTTTTTTTTTTTTTTTTTTTTTTTTTTTTTTTTTTTTTTTTTTTTTGTCTAGTGAAATAATTGTTTGCCTGTGGGACCTCGCCTATTCGATTTTTGATATTTTGATTAGAAAAAAAGTTATTTAATGTTTTATGTGATTTTTAGCACTTTTAACCTCACAGACCCCGAACCAACCACTCTAGACGAATATTTTTTGTACTATAGTGTAGGAAATTTAATTTTAAATATGATGAATGAAAAAATTTTGAAGATAGAGCAATTTTTGTATTTTTTATAGATTTTTGAAAAAACCTTTAATTTGCATTTTTTCTAAGATTAGTTATTTTCGAAACCCGTCCTGCGAAAAGTATTGAACCCTCAATTCTAAAATTTTAGTTGGTAATAATAAAAACATTCTGCCCCCTTCAGAAGAAAAAAGTTTTTAAAAATACGCAATAGTTTTTTTTTACAAATTTTTTAATGCAGAACGCAACGCGAGCTGTTCGCTTGCCGGCTGAGTTCCGAACTTACCTCATCACGTGATCCAACTGAAATCATTTGCATTCTCTTGACCTTTTTCTTAATATTTTTTTGCAAGCGTTACTTTTTGCCACACTACGGGGAACATAGAGCCTTTTTTTTTGCGGGCTATTTTGATTAAATAAATAAAGCCCGCGATTTTTTGCATGATCTGTGTTTTTGTTACGGATCGGCGGTTAGATTAGGTAGATACAGAGATAGAGATTGAGTGGACAAAAAAGGTTCTTTCTTTTTTTTTTTTTTGAATTAATACTTATATCAATAAAAAAAGATTATTAATTACTGTCAGAGGTAGATATGCATAGATCGTATAGATAGACAGATAGATAGATAGACAAATATAGATGTCGATATAGTAGATGGACAGCAAGAAAGATACATGCCCGTCATTTAAAAAACTTCAACGGGATGTCAAAGCCTCCCCCCCCCACACACACCATAACATTGAAAAAACAATGCTTTCACATAAAAGTGGGAGTGCTTTTTGTTATTTTTCGACAAAATTTGCATGAAGAGTACGCCGTTTGTGTCTTCCCTCCCCTCCTTTAAAAGTATTCCAAACGACGGAACTTTAGATAGGTCTAGAAAATATTTTATTCAAACTACTAATGATATAGATAGATATAGATCGATTGATAGCGCCGCGAAATTTATTTAAGCTGCCGCCGAAGGCGGCAACATTGGTGTAAAAAGGCGAATGATATATATTGATGTATCATTGGTGTAAAAAGGCGACGATAATATTGATACATAAAGAAAAACATTGATTAATACCGTCGCCAAACTGTCTAAGCAGCCGCCGAAGGCGGCAAACCTGGACAAAAAGGCGAATGGTTTAAAAAGGTGGAGCAGCTGGTCGCCGAAGGCGGCTAGTGCTTAATAAATTCAGTTCATAAAAGTATTAATTATTTTAAATTCGGAATTGAAGACAGAAAAAAACGTTTTTTTTTTTTTTTTTTTTTTTTTTAATAATCGAATTAAAACTTAACTTTTAAGGGTAAATGTTTTTTTTTTCTGTTTTGTTTTATTTTTGTTAATTTTGAAAACTTGTTCACTTTTCAAGTTACGAAAGACTTTATTCATAGACCAGATATATTTTTAGAATCTAAATGTTAATAATTTACTCTAAAGAGATATGTTACACAGTTAGAATATTATTCGAACGTTTTATCTTGAAAACTTTCAATGTTCCATCCTGCTGATGAATTTGTTAATTTTTACAACTTTCGTACGCGAAAGTGAAATAGTAGTGGAGAAAAACATTTTTGAGCTATGCAGGACGCTATAATACACAAAGGGAAATCAAGAGATTTCGTTTAGGACAACTTAAGAAATATTATACAGGACGTTTCTGAACTCTTGGGCAAAACTTTAAGCGGTGATAGTATATATCACAGGACAAACAATATAATGTCAAAAATAAGGGTCTCAAACGTCTTCCGAACGAGATAGGCGCTATTAAAATTTAGGGTCAAAAATTTCAAATGATCATAAAAACGAAAAAAATGTTCGATTCGTTTGCGGTTTTTGCTTAAATTATTCTTTTTATCAGTATTTTCTTGAAAATAAATTTTAAAGCTGTAGTTTAAAAAATTCTGCGCTTTAGACTTTGGAGTAACGAACAACTATTTTTGCCTCTATTTTTGAATCTCATTAAATGTTTTCTAATGCTTGGGCTTAAACTTTCAGCTCAAAATCAGATTAATTGGGAGGGATTAAGTCGCGCCAACTGAACTGTGTTCGAAAGTTCAAATACACTCTGTCACAAAAAAAAAAAAAAAAAATAAATACCCAGAAGGAAACGAGATCTTCACGAAAGTTAAAATGAATGTGTCTTCTGAGAAGATAAGGATGAGATAACAAATTCAGAACAAAAGATTGTTTTATTAAGAAGTTATGACACAGTAAACGCTACAAAACCGTAAGTAGTATAGCAGTTGTACAAGACAAAACACGGCGTGGTATGGAATGTAATAGATAACCGATGACGACTGGAACTAAATCGGGATTCATCGTTGAAGATAACACGCCTCCTGTCGCTCACAACCCAGCTAATCAAGTCCAGCAAAAATCCAATCCATGGCAATGGACGTCAGTTCAGGATACCAGCATCTAATGACCCCCCCCCCTCTACCTTAAACTATTAATCATCAGTGGCCCCATACTTCATGAAAAAGGTGTAAATGATTTCAGTAATCTTCTCAATTCATTAATCATTTTTAAAGGTAAATATTTGAAGTAATATTTCTTTTCATTGCTCATGAAATTAAGAAATAACGTTTACGCCCGATGAGATGCCTTATTTCTGGCCGGTTTGAAGCTTTTTATTAACATCCAAGCAGTTTGAGAAATTTTTCTCACCCAAAACCATATATCCATCAGCATAATCATCCTCCTAAAATGGTAGTCTGTATCCGCTAAGGAATGTATTGGTATATTATAAAGCGGAGATTTAATTATGTGATGTTTTGCTTAATATTAAATCTCTTAAATTTTGTCTTAATGTTTCAGTATTTTAATTAAGGTAAGAGGTTGCTTGCCTGTCAACAATAGATTTTTTTTTCTAAATGTTGATGAAACATTGTAACAATCATAAAATTGTGTCTATTTCAATGTTTTAAGATGTTCCGATAATCTCGCTGAAAACATTTTATTGTAAACGATAAATGTAAGAGAAGTGTGAACTACACAAACCTGTTAATTTGCATATTATTAAACGTTGACTTCATAAATCGATAAAATTTATCAATAAATAATGAAAACTATTGAAAATACCTGCTCTCCAGTGCCACTGGAAGACGCATCTTTCGCATTTCAAGCCTGCTGGCAGCTTCAGAGGAACTTCAACGATTCCTCTCCTGGCTCCCAAATTGAAACGATTTCCAGAACCATCAGCCAGAGCAATGGGGTGCTGGTCCAGGCAAGCCTGGTCTGCTTTCACTCCGGGTTTCACTGGGCAGAGCTTGAATTCAAAGTAGCCATAATGATTGGCAACCACGTTGATCTTAGCAGTGATTTGCTGACCTGCCTTGTAGGTTCGCACAACGATTCCCTTTCCGTACGTGCCGCCATCTTCATTAGGTCTTGGCTCTGGAAGGTTCCATGCATCGCCGCAGATTCCGCATTGGCCTTTGTTTCTTTGCCACAAAGTCTTTAATATAAAAAATGCGTTTGTTAAAGCAGTATAATGTGGCAAAATTGAAGAAGTGAGAAGCAAGGGGATATAAGTGCCAAAATAATAAATTTGGAGATAACCAGTACAAATATTTGATGAACCTCTCCTCTGTCTTGGGGCAAGGGATAGCACTAGTTGGCCAGGTAAGTGCTGCTATGCAGCATGATTTAGAAAAACATTTCAATGAAAGCCTACCTATCACCGGAACTTTAAATGCGTTTTGCCTCAAAACTTGAAAATGTCCGCTTACATCTCTTTGCTTCTCACTGCCTCAATTGTTCTTATTCTGTTTTACTGTTTGACTACGGAATGTATGTAATTTGGCAATGTGCCAAGTAAAGACGATTTTCTCTGAATAAATCTAGCAGGGGAGAAGGGAAATTAACGATGGGATTTTGATACACGCGTAGTTCCCTATTCATTTATTGCATTCTCAAAAATAAAATAAGGGGAAACAATAATAGTTACTATGGAAATAGTTACTATAGAAAAAGAAAATAAAATATTTTCATTTCGTTCAGGAACGTAAAAGCAAACTGGTAAGCTCAAAACCTTGTCGTGAATAAATAAATCAATTAATTTTTGCCGTGAGAATATACATCGAATATACATAAATTTAAAAAATGTTGCTGTGAGCAAACTTTCCTTTTTACAAAACTAAGCTAAGTAATAGAGAGGCAAAAGTGCAAATCTGAAACAAACCAACTAACACCCCTATAAACTAATTGATACATCCACTTCCGCCTATAAACCGGATATCAGCCTTTCCATGTAATCGATGGTCAGACAGTAATTACTAAGATTTATTTAAACATCACCAATCACCAGACGTGGTGATTGGGAAGAATAGAACAGCTCACAAGCGACCAAGCACTCTCTGGGACAATTTTGATACATACATGTCATAAACACAAACACAAGCATAAAACATTAAAAAAAAAATAAAAAAAAATCACGCACACACAGTATACAATTGAAAAATGAGAGTGGGATGGCTGGAAATGCAATATAAATAGCAATAAAAGTTCTTTGAAAGTTTTTAGGTCGGAAATTTAAAGTCTTCTGCTTATGATATGAGATGGAACATTATTCTAAAGATATTCTTGCGTGAAACAGGATGATATAGAATATGTGTAATATTTGTGGAAAAAGAGAAATTGGAATTGAAAGTGCAATGAAAAGTATATATGCAATGCATAAGATAACTTTGTCATTTAGTGAGAATAGGACGTTCACAAGAGTAAATAGATTACTGAATATAACAGTTCCATATAAATTGTAATTGTAATTAATAATATCTGGAGTACATTATATTTTATATCTTATTTAGAAAATGAAAACGATATTGGAGGGGTCTTTTTAGCCTACTTTCCCAGTAAAAGTCAGAGAAAGGCGAAAAATGCATGAAAGAAGGCTTAATGCATCTTGAAAATATTACAAAAACAAAAATGAAGTCAAAAAAAAAAAAAAAAATTAAATAACTATCGAAAAATTAAAAATTGGAAAGTAATGTATTGAGATGGGGGAAAATGACTGTCAGTATGTCTGCCTCCCCCCTCTAATAACTTTTGAGTGAGTAGAATAACTTTTGAGTGAGTAGTCCGATTCGAACAATTTTTTTTTGTTCGAAAGATCTCTGCGAGGACACCTCATTCCTATATTTAATTTTTTGATTTGAACTATTTTTTGTTCAATTTTGAACAGTTCAAAAAAACTTAAAAATAGCGCCTACGGGGAAGATCCGAACTGTGCGCCGAATTTGCTTCAAACTTTGTAGGAAAAAGCTTTTAATGAAAAACTTGTATATAAAATATCTTTTTGATATAAACAATTTTAAGTTCAATTTTGAACAGTTCAAATCCCTTAACATTAGCGCTACGGGGAAACTGAAAGTCAATGCAGATTCCGTACTTGAAGGCGGATTTACTTCAAACAAATTTTGTTGGAAATAGCTCTTGACGACAAACTCCAGACTCCGACTCCGAGAATTTAGGGGCACCTTACTCCGACTTCGACTCCTGTGCCCGATAATTAGTCGGACTCTGACTCCCCGACTTCGACTTCTGTGCCCGACAATTAGTGGGACTCTGACTCCCCGACTTCGACTCTTACTTCGTAACTTTGACAAAAATTTATACACGGAGGACAAATAACTGCCTCCGTTTCTTGGATATTCGAATCCTACTCCTTTCGACTCCACAGCTATGGTTTTAACTGTGAAATATTTATTGTTAATATGACTTGTTTTTTCTTTTCACGCTAAAGTTTTAATTTAGGTATTCAGTTTTCGGCGGATAAACTCGAAGTAATTCGCAACTCCAACGAACTATAGGGGGCACTGCAGTCACTGTCTAATGCCTGACTTAAAAACTAAAACAAACGCATGTGGTAACGAAGAAAATGCTAAAAGTGTTGTGATTTTTGTTCGTATGTATGATATTTTTCGCTTTATTCTTTTTAAATTAATTTTCAAAGTCTTGTGGATATTCTGGCCCACGTAGAAAGAAATGAGAATTTAAGAAGCATTACTAAACGCCAAAGATTAATGCAAAGTACGTAGTTCGTAGTTCTAAGCAGCTATTTCCACGATGTTGAATTCGATATTTATCAATTCTTGATAAAACTAAATAATAATTGTGGCCTGACAAGAACAACAATTAATGCTAGAAAATTCAATGTGACATTACAAATTATTATCGAAAGAAAATGATACTTCTTTGCCTTGCTTGGCTAGCGCTTATTGTTTTGCATTTGTTGCTGAGTTATTTCTCTCGAATTCCCGAATCGGCTAATTTAAAATTTTTCTGTTTCGAATTTTCTAATTTCTGAGTTACGATTTAATTGTGTCCTGTTATGCAAATCATCTACAGAATTCTTACGGATATATGGTGGTAGTTTTCTTTTCAGTTGATTGACCATTATTTCTTTTTACTTATCGAATTCTGTAATCTTACTACCATTTTATTCCACTCATGATAAAAATTAAAAATAGTTTAACTAAAAACGCGAAATCTCGCCAAAGCTACTTTGCTCGCACAATACTAAAACTATAACCCTAAACAAATTTGGCGAAACCTTTCAGCTGAGAATAAAAGGAATAAAGTAAATTCTTTCTCGGTGAAACATTTTTCATTTTGTTCTACGATAATATATTCAAGAAAATATTTTGCATACCGTCCATTCCAACTAAATGCTGCTGTAAAAGATGGTTAGTTAAATTAATTTAGGATTAAAAAAAACTAATATTCTTACAAATTCATACAAAACAATAAAATTTTTTACCTTGTATAACGTTATCCAAGTTTGTTAATCCAGTTTTCGCTTTCACCATTTTCAATCAACTCATATTTTAGAAGGAAATAAGGAAAACTAACATTATTTTGAGAAGCTCGAGAATACTACTAAGGGACGAATTAATTTCTGTAGCTGAAAGCAAACTAAGACTCATCGATTGCGTTAATAAATACTCAGAACAAACTGCCTGTGTTTACGTCAACAGAAAAACGTGGAACGCAACGTGGCAATGTTTTAGTTTCATCGGCAGTTTTGTAAATCACCGCAAGGTAGCGTATTCGAGCGCTGGAGTTCCGAATTAATGTTTCTACATAAAGATATGCGCAGACTTTTTTTTTTTGTGACAGTGAAAATTATTCCTTTAAGTTGACATTTTATTGTTTTTATTTATTTTGGTAAATGCATTAATTCATTTAAAAAAAAAATTTTGGAAACAGGGGAAAAAGAAACGATTTCTTTTTTTTTTTTTTTTTTTTTGATATGATGTATTTATTTTAATGAGCAGCTTATTAATTTTAACTATTATTTTTTCGTTTTGAAAGCTGATAAAGAATTTTTTTATGGAAAAAAATGTATTAGCTGCTTTGTTTAAAAGGGAATGCTATTTTATTTGTTCGTTTATATATATATATATATATATATATATATATATATATATATATATATATATATATATATATATATATATATATATATATATATATATATATTTACGCATCTATTTTTTAGATGAGTAATGAATATTTTATTCCTGGAAATCAGCTTAAAATATTTTTAAAAAAATATGTTTGAAACAATTTGCGATTTTAGCTATTTTTGAGAATATTGATCAGGTACTAGAAAGTAGTATGGGTATACGGGAAAGTAGGCTCGTTTAGTTCTAGACGAAACTTCTTGTTTAAACTTTTGAAGTGTTATATTTCTAGTTCAAAGTTTCTTTACATTTATTAAAATAATTTTTTTCACGGCTCATTTCTCACATGGCTCAAAGTTAGCGAAAGTGGCAGGATATCTTTCAACCAAGTTAGGGATTGCAATACCAATATACCGAATTCCTAGTATTTTGAGCAATTTTGCAATTTCGTAATACCGATATTTTCTGATCAAAATACTGGTATTTTCGGTATTAGCTAAAAATAATAAATAGTTTTAATTCAAGAATTTTCAATTTAACTTATTAAATATCTACTTATATTTCAAATGTATATTTATTTTCCCATGATACAGAACCGAAATCAATCTATTGATGTCAAATTTGCTTCAAAAGCATGAACTAATAGAATAACATTTAAAATAAAGTATTTTGTGCACCATGTATTTATTTTTTCCATTTCCCTGATCGCTCATTTTCCATTTTAGGAAAATTAATTTCGAGTGTAATTTTGAATGCCCCCCTCCCTTTGTTCGATGAACATTTTATTCAAACAATCAATTGCAGGAATGCTTTATGATTTTTTTTTCTTTAATATTTGTCTCAACTGTACTAAATTTTGACCAAAACTGTTTCCAGTTAGCATTACAAATGGTAATTTGTTGGCACCAGTATTGGTTTGTTGTGCCATCTCGCTATTTGGCTTCATACTTGGCAAGATAATATTTAAAAATTATACATTGCCTTGAAGATTTCCGTGGAGGAAAAGCATAAATATGTTCCACGAAATAAAGGATATTTTCAGATATTTACAAAATATTAATTGCAAAGAATTTTGAAAAGGAAGCTAAAACGAATAAGAGAAACCAACTAGATAAAATTTAGTCAAGTTTATCGTAAATTTCAAACCAAAGGGCTAATAAAAAGTAACAACAAACCGAAAATGATGTTAATGTTGGAAAAGTATCGTCTCTCATTAAAGAAATTTAAACTAGCTTTAAATTAAAAAAAATAATAGAAATACACGCAATACGAAAGAAACACATATACACACAAAAGAGTTTATCCAGAAATGACATGCAATAGACCGAATATTTTTGAAGATAAAATACCTTTAGACAATTAAACTAGAGGAGGCGTATCACGCATTGTTAACAGTACCACCGACATGCGTGAATTCAGAAAGAGTAATTTCAACTGAAGGAAAGTAGTGCACTAACATGACTTCCAGACTTAGAGGTAATTCAATATGTGCGTTATGTTTCTTGCTAGTATTGATTTTTTATTATGACATTTGTTCCTTCATTTTATGTTTGTTCACAATACGTTTTCATAATAATGCAAATTTTGTACGAAATTATGAAATGTGGCAACAAAACAATATGTTTTCAAGCAACTTTTGAAAAATTTCAAAACCGGTATTCTGGTATCACGTTTTAAAAGTACTGAATACTGGTATTGAATTTTTTGTCCGGTATTGCAACCCTTAAACCAAGTTAATACCTGTCTGGGCTGCAGTTTCATATGTATAATACCGAGCTCCGACTTTGACTCTTGGCATTTCAGAGCATTCAAATCCGACACCTTTATCTCCAAATCTGTCCGACTGGAACTCCACGTCACAGACTCTGACACCACATTAATGACAGAGTTTCGGACTCGAAGAGAAAGTTACCGTTACCAACTCTTGGAGTAGTAAGTTTGACTTACAACTCTAACTCCTTCACATAGAAATTTATCCAACTCCGCAGCCATGATTAATTGTTAATTTCAAACGGTTTTTATAATAGTAATTTCTTAATTTTGGAAAATTATATTTTATGCAAAGAGACACGATAACACTATTTAGATATGAGCGGGGCCATTAAAAATAGGGAAATTGTGAATCACGGTTATCCTGAATGTATTCTAAATAACTGTAAGGTAACTAGCACTGTATATACAACCATTTTTTTTAAGTCAAGCACGGCAAAATTAAAAACTAATTAAAAAATTATAACTAACTTTGAAAGTCAGTAGAACTTCGTTTTACGCGGGAGTTACGTTCTACGGAAATGCCGCGTAAATGAAAACCGTGTAAAATAAGACTTAATAGTTGTGTTGAATTACAGGTAAAGTTCCATAGATGGAAAAAATACTTAATTCCAGTGATAGGGGAGGCTGGGGTAATAAGAAACAAAAAGGGTAATGAGAGACAAAAAAATTAATAAAACGTATACTAATATTTCAAATAACTTGAAACAAATACCTCATATTAACTGAATTAAATGGACTTCTCTTGATTTTTAGACGATTATTTAACTTAAATATTTTAGTTAAAAAAATGTTTAAAAATTTCAGTAAATTCTTGTCTCTAATAACCCCATGTGGGGTAACAAGAGACTAAGGCTGCAACTCTTCATATATAGCAAGTTATAATCATGTGGACTAATGAGAGACATCTGCAAACAATTCTGAATCCACAAATATTTTTAAATTTTTGATATTTTCATCCGTTAAAAAAATATTTTTTCTCAAAAACTAATGTTTACAAATTATAATACTAGGTCCTAAATAATATTATTTTAGATATAATGATAGTTCTAAATCATGAACTTAACCTAGGGATTGACCAAAAATATCAATATAATTTTTGAAGTGGCCAGATAATATTTTAAAAGTTCTCTAAAGTATAGTTGAAAATATGTTTAAAAAAATGTCTTTAAAGTATGTGTTATTAGGGATTTTTTCTAGTCCCTAAGTATAAATGAATTTAGGCTATTTATTATTTAATTAAGTTGTAGAGATTTATCAGTAACTTACAGACATTCTACGCATAAAATCATACATTTAAAACATCTAAATATGGTCTACTCTAATGAGTATAGCTGATTTTAGATTTAGGCTACGCTGAAAGAAAAAAAAAGAAAAAAAACTATTCTATGAACTTGCTAAACTTAGACTAAACATCAAGTTCACTGTATTTTATCTAAAACAAACAAATTTGTTAGTATGGGGTAATAAGAGACGTCCGTCTCTTATTACCCCCACAAAAAATAAAAATGAGGTAATAAGAAACTGGCCCACAGCCTGTAAACAAAGATGGCTTTCAAGATTTCAAAAAATAGTACATCAATAGTCATAGTCTTGGTCAGAAGTTTATACATTAATAACTCCCAAACACGTCACCTACAAAATAAAAGTAATAAAAACGTTTAAAAAAAAGTCGCGAACTTTTAAAGTAAGTTCAACGTGAAGGTTTTTTTTCATTGCATGAAAAAAAAATTCAACACATGACGGGGCTAAAATAAGTTACGTTCTAGTGTAAACATAAATATTTTGCTTACGGTTATTCCTCCGCAGTACAGCTCAACATCGTTGTAATTTTTCACAGTATTGAAGCCAAACCTCCACATGGAGGACCTGCCCGGAGGTTCGTAGAGGGCAGCATGGCCCCACACCACGCCCAAAAGGCAAACAGCTGATGCCAAAGAAAGCCACATAGTTGTTGGCAAATATCACTGTGCTGTGCAAAAGCAGACAAGTTGGTAATTATCTCACCCTTTTAAAGTTTTCAGCCGGGATTTTGCATTTGGTTTTTTTCCCACCCTTTTCTGCTGAGATATAATTTTGATAAGAATTATCGAAACTGTTTTGAAGGTTAATCCGGAGAAAATGAATTCGTATGTCCACATGTTTAGCGATATCATGGAGAAGACTTGAAAATATTAAAAGCAATGCCGTACATTTTGTTGTGTTTGATAGCAGAAAGCAGTTTGAGGTTGTTTTTTTTTTTCTTTCGCCGCTAAAAAATAAAACAAATATATTTATACAGGGTTTCCGTTACTGTGTGAAAAAAGATTTTCACACCAAGACTTCTTACTTCTTGCGCTCTTGGAGGAGGGCGGTTTTAGAATTCGAAAAAATAGTTGTAGATTTACAAATCTGGTGCTAAGTTTCATATAGTTAGGTTTTGATCCTCAACTTAATTAACAATGAATTAACTTGATTAAGTTGAAAATTTATTCCTTTTTTCTCTTTTTTTTTTTGTGTGAAAATTTTTTCATGCATACAAACATGTAGTTCACCAAAAAAAAGTGTTATTAAACCAAATACGCCCGATTTGTTTTTGGACCGAGTTTTCATTTGCAATTAACATGCTTTTTAAAATTTTATCGCAAATTTTACATTTTATTCCATGGTCTACTTCAAAAAAATTCTGAAAAAGTCGCCGACTATTTTCAGAACTTAAGTAAATTTATGTATATTAGATAGCTAAATTACTTGCTTGGCCGAATTAATTGTTAGTTACCTCTGTGAAGGGCTATCTCAGCTTAAATGAGAGAAGATCTGCCGCCAACTCGGTGATGTGATAAATATGTCACATAATAAGGGCCCCGAAACGGATCCAAAACACTGGGATAACCAAAAATTAATTCAGCCTCGTATATAATTTTACTATCTATGTCTATTTTATTCTGATTGGCCCAAAAAAAGACAAAACTGCAGTCTTTGGATGTTGTAACTGGGCAGTCAGTGTATGCTTTTACTGTTTATTTATGCCATAGGGAGGGGAGGGGTTGGCAGCAAAAATTTCACGCAAGGTGTGAAATACTCTGGAAGTTTCTCAGGCACCATTACTTCTTCTCCCCCCTCCCTCCAGTGGCGTAGCTACACTTTCTGCCGCCCAGGGCGGTTCCTCAATTTAATTCCCTTTTAATGGGAAGTAGCTAATACATTAAAGAGTCAATAGTATTTAAAGTAATAATAAGATTTTAATAAAGAAGAAAATAAACTTTTATTTTTCTTCATATTTTTCTTACAGAAGAAAAAAAAGGACTTCAGAACCCCACCGAAAAATTCCAAAAGTTATGTCAATTTGGAGCTCTCTACGGGATTTTTTTTTTCTTTTTTCAAAATTGAAATTAGTTTTATACTTTTTTCGGTGAAGTCAGAGGTTTGAGACTTCTCAAGGAAATTTTCCGAAATTGAAGTGTCAAAAAAATAATTTTAGGCTATTTTGGATACGTGAAGGTATTGGAGAAGGTTCGGGAGCGCAGTCAACTGAACTGAAAAACACGTAAATGTAGGCTGTATCTAGTGGTGTAAGGGATTCTTCTAATTCTAACAAAGACAGGATTTTCCTCCCAAAATATTTACAAGATTAAAATTAAATTTAGGCTATCTTTGATAACGTTAAAGAGAATATTAGAGAACGTTCAGGGGTTCTCTGGAATTTTTTCGATGCTGAAGTTTCAAAAACGCAATTGTAAGCTATATATAGTCGGACCAAATGTTTCCAAAAATGTTGGGAAGTCAGATATGGCTCTCCCATTTCCCCTTGAAACTTTTTGAAAATGACGTCCTAAAAAGGCGACGAAACTCATTGTTTAAAGGAATGTGTTGATATAAAACAGTAAATACAAGAAATTATTATTTGAGTTGTGAATAAGTGCTTTTATAAAATGAGAATAAAATTAATTCTGTCTTAATGAAAGTTTTGTAATCAGTGAGCAATCAAAGCAATTGTTGAAACAAATAATGCTATCCTGAAAATGAGCAAGTAATGTAGTTCAGTGGCAGAAACTCCAGGCTCATATTGCTCAGCTGAATGATTTCATGTGAAGCAGTAATATCCCGGAAAATAGTTCTTTTTCTTCCTCTCTCCGTTTTCTCTTTAATGCTACTCACTCAGTGTGATAAAATCGTGAGTGTATTTCAGGCTCTTCGTTTCATTCATAGGAATTCCTGAGAACCGATTGTGAACATGCCCAGTATATAGAGAGATAATAGCCGAAGGGGGTAAAAAAATAGCGTTCGTAATACTGGGGTGTTCATATTATAGGGTGTTCAGAGTGCAGAGAAGTCAGCCTATGTTAAGTCTATGGGTTTTCGCCCGGACTATCAAAATGTGTTCAGATTATCAGGGTGTTCACATTAGGTGACTGTTCAGTCCCCTGTACCACCACGAGAAGTTCTTAATTCATAGATGGCAAATATAAAATAACGTGTTCTTTAAGTTAATCGTTACTTGCGCCATCTAAGAAATGATTGAAAAACTATGTTGCAGTACCGCTTGCTAACTGAGATCATAAATAGTACTTCTTCTATATAAAAGCTTGGTTTACAAATGATTATTTCCATTTTTTTAAAAGTAAAATGACGCACACACAAATTTTTTTTAAATATATTTTAATAATCAATGGTTCGAAAACAATTTTATTTATAAAACATTGATGGTATCTCTAAATTACTAGTATTAGTATATGGTATAGTTCTGTTTATGCCATTCACATATTTACAAAGGGTGCTTTAAAAAGATTAGAGTGTAATCTTGGGGGATAGCATTTCTGGGGGCTGGGGTACTTCTTAAAAGTGTTGCGAAGGGATGTGTTGCGCTTTCACTCTTGGGGGTGGGGGCATAGCTAAGTAATCTGCATAAATATCTACAATTTTCAAAATCTATCGGCCATCTTGGAAAGTAAATATTCCAGCAGTTAATTTTAATAATTGCAGCTAAAGCTAAAGCAGGGAAAACGGGGGAGGGGGGGGGGGGGCGTGGCCTGGGTGCCGACTAAACCATCAAAATTTTTAACGGTATTTAAAAAAATCAGTTTCATTGAGGAATATTTTTGAGTGCGGTGGGGCTTCGTAAAATTTGGGGGGAGGGGGAGATCTCTGTCGCTCTTGGTGGGGGAAGGGAGATCCCCCATAACTAAATCTGAATTTCAAAATCTGCAATAATAAAAAGCTATCGGTCATCTCGATAAATCAGCGACTCGAGCAATTTAGTCTAAGCTGCGCATGGGGGCCGTAGAGGGGAGAGAGGAAGGATTATGACGCAGACCACACAATTGAAATTTTTAGAAGGAATCAAAGGTTTCCATTTCTGAAGTTTTTCCTCATCTTCGGGAACTCTTTGAAAAGCAGAACGTTTTCTCTGCCTGATCCGTATCCAATTTTGCACCCTGGTTTTTAACAAGATGTTTTTTTTTTTTCTCTCAATGTTCGACTTTGATGTGTACATTAAAATATTTTAAAACTCTTTCATAATTTTTTCATGAAATGCGGCAAAACAACATTAACGCATAACTGAATTATAATTAAATCCCGCATCAACTAATGTAAACTCCGTCAAAAGTAGCGTGCTCCCTAACCGCACTGCCCTCTAGCGGAATTCCGCAAATTCGTCTTCAAAAATCGCGGGGAAAAAACGACGATCGACACGCTACTCTTTCTAAGCACTATACCCAAGGCCGCCGAAAATGGCTAATCTAGCCGACCTGGCGGCAAGTAGGGGAGACTGGGAATACTTGATCCCCATTTCAGTTTTCATTTTTTTTTTTCTCTGGTGCAAATTATCAGTTTAAAAAAAAAAAAATGCGTGGACAATCGTAATTGCTTCTTCTATCTGACTGTATTTTTTCAGTTGAAATTAGATAGTTTTAGTTTTTAAAAAAATCAATATTTTTATAAAGGGACCATGTATCTCCACATCAAGGGATACTTGATGCCACTGAGAAAAAATGAAGACTTTTCATTAGATCAGAAATTTACCTATGAATTTGTTGATAACAATGCGAACACAACAATAACATTGTTTTAAATTCAACTAGGAAATTTGCTGAAAAATGTAGTTACACAATTTTAATGAACTTAGATGCTTTTGATCAGTTACTTATCCTCCAATACAGTTGTGAACAATAATGTTTTATAAATAAAACTAATATTTCTTCTTTTAAGAGTAGCGTAATAAAGTTAAAATTACAACAACTAATAAAAAAAAATTACGATGATAACTGCAAAAGTCAACTTATTTGCTTCTTGTCTTGCAATAATAAAATTAAAAGTTTTTTAAATAAATTAACTTAAAAAAAAGAATAAAAATTTAAGTATCTGTATACCTAGGAAAAAGAAAAGAAAGTCTAGTATATGTTTTCAAAACCTGAAAAGTCAAATGCAAGCATTACAGTTGTTATAGTTCTTAAAATAATGCTCAACCTAACAAGATGTGGCATTTTAACACATTCATTCTCATCAACTACACTTACGTAAATTTTTCAGGAAAAATAGATTGATTAAGCATATTACTTTTTCTTTTTAATAACCTATTTCAAACTCTGTCTAACCTACCTCAACTTTGCATTCTATTTAATTTACATAATGGGCAACTCTCTTTTTTGTTGAAAATCTGACTATAGCAAAATCATTTTTAACACACTTTTATTAGCTTCATCTTTATGTATGTATGTATGTATGTATGTATGTATGTATGTATGTATGTATGTATGTATTTTGTAACGGAATCTTGCAGCTCAAATTTCGCCCACTTCCTGCGATCGGATTCTTTTGAAAATTGACACGCGACCTCAGACCCAAAGACAATGCAATATTCTATAATCAAATTAATTAACTCTTTTAATTGTTAGTTTCCTCCAATTTTAATCAATATTTTGGCATAAATCCAACAATGTGAAAAAGGAAAATTTTTTAAAAATACATTAAAAAATGATCGCAAAAATTATTTAAAAATATCTACAAAAACCTTTAATTTTTCTACATCAGAGAAAATTTGTTCCAATGTTCCAAGGTAATTAGAACATGAAATATAATTGTTTTTAACAAATTTCATGCTAAAATTTAGGTGAGCCTTCAATTGGAAATTCATTGCTGATTCGATAGCATTGTTGAACAAAACTTTTATTCAAATGCATCTCAAATTTTCAAAGTAATGTAGAACAATCGAAGCAAAGTAATGATTTCCGCACACATACATCGATGGCTGAGATGGATTAGCTGGATTAGATAATTACTCCACAGGCAATTTATCAGCAAAGTTGAATGTTTTTAGAGCTCGGCTATTACACTTTAAGGGGTACAGTTGCTCTTTTTGGAGTTCGAGAGACCACGTTTCGAATGCGACCCGACTTTTAATCGCTTTTTTTTGGGCAAATTTCATGAATATAAAAGATTTTGAACAATGTTGAAATGAATATTTTTTCGTAAAAAGAAGAAAATAAAATAATAGTTTAAATAAACAAACACGCTTTCGTAGCAAAATGAACTAAAAAGTGAAAAATAATCTTTGGATGATAGTAGTTGACCGATCACTTAATTTCAGTATCATATAAAAAAGCATGTGGGGCTTCTTATCATTTGTCTTGAATTTCTTCCACTTGTTTTCCATGCAAAAATGTAAATAAACAGCATCCCACGGTTTTTTGTATTACATTAAAATCGATTGGTCAACTACTATCATCCAAAGATTATTTTTCACTTTTTAGTTCATTTTGCTACGAAAGCGTGTTTTGTTTTTGGTTTTTTAAACTATCATTCTATTTTCTTTAATTCAAACAAGGATAATCAATTAAAACTTGTTCAAGCTCATTTGGCTGATTAGGACATAATTCATCAGTGGAGTTAGTTTATGTTTATATGTTTGAGGTGCTATGTGTAAATAAAAATTCTGAGTTAGGTTACAAGTGCGAACTAATATTTTAATTACTTAGCAGATTTACTGCAGTGATTTTTTATATCTGTCACTACATGCTACGATAAATTTTATTATGATAACATTGTTTTGAATGTTTAAAATTAAAGTCAACTAAAAGTAAACTACAGTTATATTGTTTTCATTGTGTTTATAATGGTATAGGTAGGGGTGCCCCCCCCCCCCAAGAGCAAGGGTGTACCACCTCCAAATCACGAGGACACCCGCCTAAAATTTCAATGGCGCAGTCTGTGCCATGACCCCACCCCCTAGGTGGACACCCCAGGTTATAGGGGTACTTGATTCCTGGGATCATGTGTGCCTAACGCCAAAGGGATCAAGTATCCCTAATATGAGATTTTTACAAACATACTTGCTCGATTATTAGGAACTAGCAAAAATACCCGGCGTTGCCTGGGTCAGTAATAATTATGAGAAAAAATCGTTACTTGCTTTTGTTTTCTGTTTTAAGTGAAAGAATTTAAAACATATCGTTTTGACGTGATTAAAAATCGAGTTTCTTCCTTTCCCATAAAACTAAAGTAGCAATAAGTATAAAGAACAAAATAGTATTGATTTAGAAACGAAAGCACTATATTTAAGCATAAATAAATTTCCAAAACATGAAATTAATCTTCTCATGTTTAAAAAGATTAATCTGTTGATATATTTTTTTTTTAACATGGAGTCTAAAACCTTCTCTGTATGGCTATTGAAGTACGAAGTTTTTAAAAAAAATGTAGCCGCGCTCGTAATCCCCTTATACTTGCTTTAGTTATTTTGGGAAATTTCAATCATTGTGGGCTCTTGGTGCGATTTTACCGAATTTGCGGGAATCGTTTTGGGATACCTTCGATGATGCTCCACCCTTTCATTCCTTACTTTGTAAAACGATATGATATTAATTTTCGTTACAGAGATATTATCGCCAGATGCTGAGATACTTTTGGTCACCATAAAATGGCGCTAAAGAGTTTCATCCGAAATGTTTCCAAAATAAGTAGTAAAATTTGGCGATTGTTTAAAATTGTGCAAAAAGGAAAATTAATGGAAGTTTTTGTGCTGTTTATGGATATTTTGTTTACATGGTGAAAGCTGAGAAACATTATGACGTAGTCTTCGGCTTCAAAAATAGCAAAAATTTTGGCAATCTGCTGGATGATTGGATAATGAGTAAGTGTTCAATCAGCATAAATAATAATAAAAGCCATTAATTACATTTTGGAAAATCATCAGCCAAATAATGCATTATTTGCCAATCTTGTGCAAAAATCTTACTTCAAGATTTGACTTGAGAAAAGCCTTGAACAATCACGAAAAGCAAAGAAAGTCAACAATACAACAATTGTCGCTATCGACAGGGAGTTGAGATGATATACTAATACTGTATTGAGTTGAGGAAAGGCTTCGAACATGGAACTAAAAAGCTCATAACTCGTTTTTTATTCTACTTAGAAATTTCGAACAGGTGCCATCTTCAGCAGAAAAATCAGAGCTTTCGAGGTGACATATAATGTAAATATGTGCAAGTATTTTTTCATCCCTATATTAGAGAATTTACACGAAAATTGTATTTTATTGCCCCCCTAAGGGGGTTTGCCCCATAACGCGACGAAAACTACCCTATGTGTTATTCTGATGCATAAGCTATATTATTGTCAAGTTTCATCTAAATCCGTTCAGTAGTTTTTGCGTGAAAGAGTAACAAACATCCATACATCCAGGCAAACTTTCGCATAAATAATAGTAGTAAGATAAGTGGCAGTTAACTAAAAATGTCTTAATTATTAACGATTGCATATACTGCCGTGCTAAGCACAGATGTGGTATCTGCACATTTTATCAAAATTGAGTTATTGTCACCAGGTGGTCGTTAGTAATTTAATTTCCCTAAATCTCAAGTTTTTTGGCGATTTGTGAACGCGAAATATTAAAAAAAGCTTTAAGAAAAAAGTCGTAACTGCACAGTTAGCGGAGTTTGCTAAGGCAATTTGAACGTAAGTGACAAATACTAAGCCTTTAAAGTGGTATCTGCGCAGTTACCACTTTTTTCCTTAGTATTTTTTGTAGATCTGGCATTCCACGGTATTTTGGACATTATGTAGAGTCCGTAACGTGACCTTTTTTTGCCATAACTTTTTAATTTACCATTTGATTTGCAAATTATTTTAATTTGAGCTGGTGTGTTGGTAGGAAAAGATCAAAATAAAATAATATGCTAATCAAACAGTAAATTAAAAAGTTATGGCAAAAAAGGTCACGTTACGGACTCTATATAAATGTCAAAAATACCTTGGAATGCCCCAGATACGACTTTATACCTTAGTAAAGCAACATGTTTAATAATGTAGCAGTTTATTGTAACACAGAATATTAAAATTAGTTTACCGTTGAATAGTTGATACAGGTTGATAATAAAAACTAATACAACTTTGCATAATTGTTAAAGTAAATATTCAGCTTTTTCTATTTAAATGTTTATTTAAAATGCAATTCTAAGAATGAAATGCATGTAAAATATTCATATCTAATTCTTTCAGGCAAACAATCCGCATTTCATTCTACGGCCAGTAATATTTTTTATTTAAGTATCGTCTGCTGTCAAAATGATCTTCATGCTCGGTAAAAATGAATCTAGAAAATAAAACATTATGAAAAACACATTCTTTGAATATAAAAAACAGAAAATTTTATGGATTACAGTGTCCAGAGTTTTGAAAATGGTATCTTTCAGAAGGCAGATTCTGTTAGATTTGTATTAACAAAATAAAGCGAAACAGCTAAGTCCAAAGAAAGCAGATGTTTTTAGTATTATTTAATGATACTTTGAGCACGTTTTACTAAGCTATTTTTGTCGTATCTGTGCAGATACCCCTAAAAATGCTTAGTAATTGTCACTTACGGAGAAAATAGTTTAGTATATGAAAAGGTTTTGAAAAGAAAATTTGTCGTAGCTACATTTATCAATTTTAAATTAAGATTTTTACAAAAATACTCTCTCACGGTTTTTAGATAAGTTATTTACGAAACAACTACCGCAAGTTGAGCATTTAATTAAGTCATAAATCAAAGAAACGAGTTGTAAAACTTTAATCGTCAATTTCTCATTTTGAGCTCTACTGCAGGTACCACATCTGTGCTTAGCACGGCAGTACACTTTAAAATTACACTTAGCTATTTTTTTAAGTTGCATATAACAGATAATGTAAACTTCAGAATGCTTTCCTTTCAAAACTGTCCCTTAACAAATTCAGACAATCATTTCTTGTTAAAACAAAATGCCTGAAAGAGAAAAAGTGTTGCCAGTTTTTATGTACAAGTAGTATAACTATATCTTTCAAAGCTCTACTTAATGATTTTGGTACATGTTTTGCTGAGGGATCAGGTATCCTCATGGATCAAGTATCCCTAATCTCCCCTACTATTTACTATGGGCATACCCAATTAAATACTTAAGTGTTCTTGAAGTGTGGGTTCAATTCTAACTGCTAAGCTGCTAACGTTCAATTACTGTTAGGTAATTAAAATTATGGACAGGAAATTTTGTTTGAGCTTTTAAAAAAATATCGGAAAATAATGAATGGGAAAGCTGGGTATATTTTTGTTAAAAAAGCTTAAGGCTCTTAGACTCCAATTTGTGGTCAAATTCTGACGTGAATCATCTTGAACAAAAGGCAGGACTCCACTTTGAGCGCGATATTATGCAGAGTCAAATTGAAACGAATGAAACACGATCATAAAAAATTTTTCTTTTTCCCTCATTCAGATAAATTCGGTTAAACTGGCCGCTTGCCAATTCCTTGGCAAACGTGCTCACACTGTACTCATTTGAAATTTTACTTCTTTTAAATTCAAAACACACGGAATGACAAAAGCAAGAAAACTTTAATAAAAATGATCTTTATGGAAATGTATTTACATTGCATCATAGAAGACAAAACTAAAACGCATGCAGCGTCTTTAACGAATCCTTCGAAATTCAGTCAACGGTCGGAATTGTAGGTTGTTCATAAACGTTTTATTATAGCATAATGGCACAGTATTTTGTTTTTAAATGGTGTTCTATTCGATTTTGACGTCAGCACATCCTCTGAAGTACTCTTGAGGTCCACAACCAAGTTTTCCTTTGCCGTCCGGGCAAATACCCCAGTTGTTGGCTAGAAATTAAAAATATGACACATTACTTTTGGGAAAATACATTATTTACAAAAAGAAAAAAAAAACATGGCTAAGCAATTTTAGTTGCTAGTACATATAAGGCTTTTCCCTATCGGTTTAGAGTTTTTAAGTCAGAATATTTTGAAAGTGATTTTAAAACAATTTAAATAAATTATTGCTCTGATGGATTGACAATATTTTGATTTGTTCTTTTTCTTTAGCAAATTGTAAACTTTCAGAAAATGCAGTTGAATGCAAATAAATGTTTGTTTGAATTATTTGAGCTGCCGTGCCCTTATCTTGAAATTAATTTTGTTTTATTAATCTGTTCATCATAGGCCAATTTGGCATGCTTTTTAGTGAATAAACTATGCTGACTTTAATAGTACTTGAATTCGACAATTTGTCCTACAGAAATAAAAAATTTTAGGAGCCAGAAAAAATTCAGTCACCAGACAACTTATTTCCAGAATTTACATACATTTTTTATCGTTCTGGAAGAACTAGGCTCCAAAGTATTTTTAGTCGCCCAGGATTTACTGAAACTTGTTTATATATACACAGAAATATAGGAAGTTTTTTTAGAAGACTAATATTCATTATGGAGTAGTGACATGTACGAAAACAGTGAAAAATCATAATAGTGATCACGTTCATAAAAAAGCATGAGGATAAATGAAAAACAAAACAAACATAAACTGAAAAGTACAAAACATTGCAGGGTTTTTTTAATATCCAAAATGCTAGAAGTGTGCATCTTTTTCATTTATAAAGGTCTACTTTTTTCTTACACAGTTTTACTGACACCAACCACCGTTTTTAGTGGCGATTGTGTTTATAACCATCGCTTGAGTGATAAAATTTTGATTTTGAGGAAAAATGAGAAATAATAGTTCGTATGAAAAATATAAAATCCGAAGACTTTGATAAAAATATGTTTGTTCATTTGTACAGGGAAGTAAATAAACTAAACTAAATCGATATGATTCCACTGCCTGTAGATTCAAATAAAACCTATGGAACAAAGCACAACATTTTCAAATTGCCATTTTTACTCGATTTAACCTCAGTTTTATTCAGTCTGTGTAATCGATCTCTAATTATTAGGCAATTATGTTTCTTAATAAATATTTTGATTTGAATCGAAAATTATTTTGTTTGCAAATAGATACTTTTCACATAAAAACCTATTTGTTTTTCTAATAATCGGTCACATTCGAAAACTATTTAAAAACGTTGTTTCTCAAAGATGATAACAACCAGCCAAAAACTCTACCAATGGGAGAAAAACATATGGATTCTTTTTTTTTAACTTAAAGAAATATACATATCTTTTAATGACCTAATTGTTGTCTGCTGGTAACATCATTGAAACAAAACCACGTTGATGTTTTGAGATATACAGGTTGAGCACAAATTCAGAAAAATCATATTTTTGAAACTTACAACAAATGATGCATGATTGTAAAAAGAAAATGCCATTTTTTTCAGATTCAAATATTAGTGAGTCTTTTATTGCGAGACAAACGTTTACTCTAGTATGTCATTTAGTTCACTCCACACGATGGTGACCACGTCAATTCTTTTTTAGGGTTACGTCTAACACATTTTTTGTCCATCTCTGCAGCCGAAAACACTTCAAAAACTGCAGTGCACAAGTGCGTTCACTGCACATGTGCAAGAACGCACTTGTGCAGTGTTATGAACCATATTATGCCTCAAAATGCGTGGGATGAACAGGGCTACAGAATAAATATTGTTGCGTAACAAAATCGCTCCCCCCCCCTCCCATACACACATTAAGCATTTGAAATGGAACATTTTTCTTTTCATTATGAGCTCACTCATTACGTATTTTGTGTAACTGAGCTTCGTTGGGAAATGAAATTGATATATTTATTTTCAAATTCATGCATTACTTGTCGAAATATGTGCAGTATGTTCGAAAATATGATTTTTTGTAATCGGGTCCATCATTCGTGCCCACCTAATATAACAGAATCACGCTGTCTGCATTCAACGTTAGTAGGGCATAAAACGTGGTGTAAAATGGATGCAGTTTAATAAAACTTTTCAACATGTACTGACCTGCTTTCCAGTGCCATTGGAAGACGCATCTTTCGCATTTCAGACCCTCTGGCAATCTCAAAGGAACTTCGACAATACCTCGCCTGCTACCCAAAGTGAAGCGATATCCAGAACCATCAGCGAGAGCGATGGGGTGCTTGTCCAGACATTCCTGGTCAACTTTCACACCTTCTTGGACAGGACAGAGCTTGAACTCGAAGAACCCAAAATGGTTAGCGAGGACATTTATTTTGGCTGTGATTTCCTGGCCTGACTTGTAGGTCCTCACGATGATTCCATTGCCGTACTTTCCGCCATCCTCGTTGGGTCTTGGCTCAGGAGAATTCCATGCATCACCGCAAATTCCACACTTCCCTTTGTTAGTTCCCCAGAGCCTCTAGAAGATGCAAACGAAACTTTTACTTCACTATTTCTGGAAAATATTAGAGTGTTATATGCCGTTGGCGAGTGCTGTGTTTACCAATTTATCTTCAGTTTTTAGCACTACTTTCTAAATTTTGCGAACCAAATCATCTGAGAAGACAATTAATCATCAAACGGATAGATCAAAAACTCAGAACGAAACGTTTTGGTTTTCCATACAGAAGTGTTTTTTAATGAAAATTAGTTGCAGAAAAATCATGTGGCGTGTGTGGTGTGTGATTACTTGAACATTCGGAAAAAGAATATATTGTTAAATTGCGTGTCATAAAATGTTTTGATGGTTCGAGATAAGATGCTAATCCTTTTGTCCGTTAGCGTCATTAGAAGATCCGTTCAGATCTATAATTTAAGTTTTTTCCAGTAGGGTAGGGACAAATGGTATTTATGCCGAAATATAATATCTACACAAAAAGCTTCAAGCACAAACAAAAAACATACGCCCTCATATAAATAGTTTATACTTCTGAAAACCGATTAATAATCTAGAATAATCGTTACAAGAAAAGGTTTCGGACCCAAATCGTCTTCCGATGAGTATATGTATTTATAGTACATTAAATTATGATTTTTTTTCTCTCCCTTACTTTCACTTAGACATACGCATTTGCAAATGAAGAGTTGTCAGTCCTTTTTTTTTCATAAACCTTGCACCATAAGTTAACAAATCATTACAACCACCAGAATACAGCAATTAATCTCATTTCTTATACCTCGTACGCCAATTAAAAATCTTCCTGATTCGTAAATTTTTTCTCAACATTTAATTGAGTGTTAACTAATAAGTTCACTAGTTCCAAAATGAATTAAATAATGTCAACTGATTAGAAAACCAGTATTAAAAGTTTTCGGTGAGAAGGAAGATGTAGGATAACTTTTTAGGTTAACAATCTGCAATATTTGGGTGAAAATATTTATTGGCATCAAAGAAAATAATTGATAAAATATATAAGTAATAAAAGTTTAACTATCAGTTTTATGTTCTTACATGACGTATCCATAGAACAATCTATAGAACAATAGAGTTAATTAAACTACATCTTATAACTATGTCTACACAACGTAATCAAATAGGCTATGTTCTCAACAATTTCCTCACAGGTAATCAATCTACAAGTTTTTTATGTGCTTGATAAGTACGAAGAAATTACCAATAAGTCAAATACCAACGGAAAGTTAAAAAGAAACAAGAAATTAGTTAGGAAATAAATATTGTTAATTGCCCCTGTTCTGTAACTATGTTTCGTAAATAGAAAAAGTAGGATTGCATACAATCAATTAATCGAAAAGTGCAATTAAGTTTTGAGTTGCGGTTTCATCTGATCAAAACGAATTATTAAAAATATCTTACAGCAATTCCACCACACCACAATTGGGAGTCATCATAGTTGGGAGGATTCTTGAACCCAAATCTCCACATTGATGATCTACCAGGAGGATCGTACAGTCTGGCATGACCCAAGACAGTACCAATGAGGCAGAGGGCAGTTGCTAAATACAACATGGCTGACAGAACTTAGCTGAGTGAGGCTAAATCATTAAGTTTTGGTAACTTTTATAGATTTCAAAGATTTCTTGCATTTGGTTGCTCTCCCACGGAATTTATTTAAATGATTAGTGAATGCATAGAATAGCGCTAAGAGAAAAGTGAAGATTAAAGGGAGAGACTCAACTAGAATATGATAAATCATCAGATAACACTCCTCAGAGGTTTACTGATAAGGTTCTAACTTCTGTGAATACTGTACCAGCCTGTTAACAAAAACACTTGTTCGTAAAATCAGAAGCTTATTTAAAGTAAATCTCGAGTGAATCTCGAAACAGTATGACTTTGGAACAGAAAGGTTAAAGACTTGCCGCTTAATAAAATCACCATAGTTTAATTATGAAACCAAAAAATATTGTTTCCAGATGTGCAAAAATATGCAACATACGATTTTAAAGTAGTTCCGAGATTTCTGCATTTAAGGTATAAGGTAAAAAAGAATAGAAAATGTAAGTTGTCCACGGGACCGGTGAATGCATGAAAGATGCAAAAGGGATACACTTTTAAACTTCATTAGCCTAATGGTAAACTGCAGACTGATTTTGAATGTCGAGTGACGCAATTGATTCTTTTTTTTTTCGGCAATACTTTAAGTAAAATTTTTAACTCTACTTTAAGGCACTAGATGTTTTACGGTGTTCTTGGTTTGAAGGGGCGCTTGATGTTTTTGTGTGATTCGCTATTTTCGTAGCATTTCTTCAAAAAAATCATAAAAAAAAATCCGTATGACAAAAATTGCGGCCAATATATCCACTCCTCATCACCTTTCTAACAACTAATTATTCATTCTGGAAACTTATTTTTACTATTAATTCATTTATGGATATTAAGAAAAGATTGGGGGGAGGGGGGGACTTGGAAGAAAAAATACTCGATGAATAAAATGTCGGAAGGAAATTTGCTCGGGACGAATGCAAAATTTTTGAGCAGCCGGCATGCACTGTTGTCCTCCTGTCTTACGCCATTTTCACCAACCGCATAGTAGCCCTTTGTAGTTGAGCAGCGTTTCTTATGCAGTCGAACTCGCTTGTAACGAGCCCTGATTTAACGAGAGTCTGGATTTAGCGAGGAAATCAGAGATACTTGGTTAGTACAATGTTAAATATACGGGAGCATAACTCGATTTTAATGACTTAACCCCGCCTTAAGCGAGCAATATTTCTGTGATTCATGAAATTTCTGTTGATTTCCAGCTAAGTTTCCTTTTTGGGAAAATTTTATTCATTAATATTTCGAAATCAACTGAAAGTTAGTAATAAATAATAAATTCTGAGAACTAGCGATGACAGCACTTTTTTTAAATTGTGAAGTAAAGAAGCATTTAAAAATAATACATGTGTGTGTATATGTGTATTCCGCAAAAACAATGACACAAGAAACAGACATTCAAACAGCTCAAAGCAAATTAATTAACATATTCCGTACTGCAAAGGGATTAAAAAGAAGAAAAGCGACTGTGATGAATTTTTATGATTTTTTTTTCACGAACTCGTTTTTACCCGCTCTCGGTTATAATGAACAAATACCGTTGTCACTTTGCGCTCGTCATAAGCCAGTTCGATTGGATTGTGTTCCGCGGAATCGCAGGGTTCAACAGAGATCACTCAAGTATTCCACAAAACGTGCTTTTTTTTTCTCTCTCTTTTTCTCAAAACGTTAAAATTAGCCACTTAAAAAATAAGGTTTGAGTGAAGTGTTTGAGTATTTTCCGGATTAATGGCTGAGAAAATACCAATAGTGGATGAAGAAGCCATTAATTGTCAATGTATGACCTTCAATTATGTCAGCTCTTGAATACGCCTCTTTTATTGAAATGTCAGTTGATTCTTTCTTGCACCAGAAATTAAATGATGCTATTCAGTGAAATTCTGGTTCAATCTAAAAGACAAATGTTCTCAATTGTCACGAAACTCTTTGGGGACACTTTTGCTATTTGCAATTAAATTTATGTTCTCAACTTATCCCTCGACAGAAACTAAATATCATCACAGACTAGAGCTTATGTCGAAATGCAATTTTCATCCATAAATTCTGCTAATAAGGATGTGTGTATATGTCATAGTAAAAATAGGCACCGCTCATATCATTCAAATCAAAAGTTTAAAATTTTGTATGAAATGATACGTAGATGTTTAGAGAAATTCCTTTTATTAAAAATAAACCATTCCAATATCTTTAACATTCAGCAATCTGATAAGCCGAATTTCATTAATTCTTGCATAAGCGACGAATCGTGAGGGATTAATTGCAAATAATCTATTTATTGAATGATGAATCAATTTGAACAATTGCAGGTACATGTTGCAAGCTTGTGAACGACCCCTAACGATTCACTGTCACTGCCTATATCCAAGATTTATTGAAATTCCGCTGATTAGATCGCTGATATCTTTCTGAAGTTTTAAGTTTTTGAATAGTAATTTTATTGTGAGTTGGGGGATTATTGAGTTTTAAAGAATGAAAGATATAAATTACCATCGTTCGCGCATGCGCAGTGAAAAATTAATTGCTTTAAATATTTATAACTCATAAAATTTTCCATATTTTAATTTCAAATTTTAATATCTTGTATGCTGTCAAGTTTTCTGACAGTTTATTTAGGGTAAATGGAAAACAAAGCGTATTATGAGCTAAAAACCTTCAAAGAAAAACCGTACTTTTGAAAGAAATGATTATTTCTTTGAATATCAGGGATACTTTTCGAAAGTATATAAAATATTTGTAGGGGAATGTGGGGTAAAGTAAAATAGCGGGGCAAAGTGAAGTATTTGCTCTGCTTTTACCTATCAAGTAATATTTTAGTTATGTAGTAACATATATGGTCTATTCCAATCTAGAAAAAATTACCTCTCAAAATGAAAGAATATAATGAAGCAAGCAATTTTCAAAAATTGATTCTCAGATTGTAATATTTTGTGGTAAGTTAAAAATTATTTTTGCTATTTTTCAATGATAAAGTCATTGTTATTAACATTTGAAATATTAATTGAGACCTTCAAATATTCAGTGCAGTATGTATTTATTTAATATTAGGATCATTTGTATTTTAAATGCTTTGTCAAGTGTATGCGGGACAAAGTGGATGTGACAAAATGAAATAGTTCATATCATTCACTCATTCAACATTTTATCAAAACACTTACGTATTCATTTATTAATTACTTTATTAACATTTACTCATACTCTAATTCTCTTATATTTATTCATTCATTCACTTATTTTCTTATTCATTCACTATTTTATTAACTGATTTATTTTTCTCATTTATTTGTTTATTTATGTATGCGTTTAATGTTTCATTTTCTTTTCATTTATTCATTCTTTCTTTTATTTACTCATTTATTTGGTCAAAACTATCTTTAATAAACTATCTTTAATAAAAATATTAGATTAGAAAAATTACTTATTTTTCATTTTGCCGCATGGAAAAAAATTGAAAATTTTCCAACTTTTTTGGAGGTACAAATATACAGCCAAAACTAAAAAATTAAGTTTCAATGCAAGTTTTATTATAAAATATATTGTTTTTTCTTTATCTATACCTTAATTTTCAAAACTAATTTCAAGCTTGTTCATTTTGAAAAAAAGTAAGTAATCTTAATCTCTATTTCACTCATTAAAAAACAATTTTGCTTTCCTCGAGCTGTTGATAGCTTACATGCATGGGTCATTTAATTTTTATTGGAAAGGGATAGTTGAAGCTAACTTTTATGTGACAAAAGTTACAGAACAATTGGTCTTTTATTTGTGTTGAAATTCGTAAAAATGTGAATATTTGTAGATGTCCCAATACTTTTGGTGATATAGTGTAGTTAGAAACCACCCCAGGAACATGGGTAGCTGCAAAAACTTTTCCTGGGAAAAGCAAGGTAAAAATGCACTCACTAACCAATTAATTAGAAAGCTTTGAGAGAAACTTCTTGTCTTATGCGCACTTCGCAAGATTCTGGAGGGAGTATCATGATATGGTGCAGGTTCTACTGGCATGGGAAGTGGTGCCCTGGTGTTCCTCGAGGGTGAATAAATAGGCATGCGATACTTAGATATACTGGCAGATCAAGCGCACCCGACAATGTTGCATTTTTATCCTGATGGTGACAGACTTCATGGACGATAATGCAACTATACATCGTGCCAGAAGCGTTGACAATTTGTTCGCTGATCATCAGTCTGATTTCCGACACCTCCCCTGGCCACCGCATATCCCAGATTTTAACCCCATAGAAAATGTGTGGGATATGGTGGAAAGACGCATCCGATAGCACTCTTCTCTTCCATCTAATTTACAAGATCTAAAAAGCTGCATAGCCTTTGCATGGTATTCTCTGGATGTAAATGCACTCCAGAAGCTATTAGACTCGATGCCCAAACGAATCAGAGCAGTAATCCGTGCAAAAGGTGGTCCAATAAAATATTTATCTTGGGTTTCTAATTCATTGGCCAATAAGTGTATATTATGTTAAGTAAGTGATGTTTTTGATTGATTTTAATGTGTCTTCGAACAATAATTAGTTTAATTTAGTTACATATTCATTTGATTTAAACCCTTTTGTATTCAGTAAATTACCGCCCAATAGCCAGGGCTAAAGCAAATATACATGAAATACACCGCCAGCTCAGACATTTCCAGCCGAGAACTGCAGTTTCTTGCTTATTAGCACTCATCAACTCAGTCACTTTCCTATGCTGCGCTGATGAGTGCTAATAAGCACGAAACTGCAGTTCTCGACTGGAAATGACTGAGCTGGCGGTGTACTTCATGTATAATTCCTTTTGTATTGTTTTCCGCACATCCGACATTCTTTAGTTTAATGACGTTTTTCGCACAATTCACATCAAGGGGGTAAAATTCTATGGTCTTTCATATATTTCAATGCCCATTCACGTAACATTTTCGATGTTATTGAATTTTAAATGCACGTTACCTTCAGCAATCGTGAACCATAATAAACAAGTGTTTGAGAAGTCAAAGTTTCAACCGTTTTAAACATGCATCCTATGCAGCAACTAAATCCTCTCAAGCTATTTCTCCATATCGTCGCCTAAGAGCAACAGTAGGATATCTTAGTGTTATTTCTGGGATTAGATGTTTAAGTGTTGCTCTGAGGCGACAATATATGACAGTACGTTTTGTCAATCTTATTTTCCTAAATTTTTTATGAATTCGAAAATGATTTTTATAAAAATGTGTCTGATATTGGGTTTCTTTGTGCAGAATATATTACACATTTATGCTAAATGTAAATTCAATAATATATGCACTCATGCTCGTTTTATTGTGTTCATGAAACCATAAGCATAACGACATAACGTTCCTTATTACTGTGAGAGCGATAGTTTTTTAAAAACTATTCTGGAAAAGAAAATTCAATCAAATTTTTATCATCAAAATCAGAATTTCATACTTACGTAAGTAAAGCGAATTTAAAAAAAAAGGTACAAGTAAATTCTATCTAATCATTAAAATTTTGCTTTTCTATGAGGAAGATTAACATGTTTGGTCCAAAAAACATAAATTTTTACTTTTTCATTTTTGTTAAATATGTAGGACTCGTATGTTTAAAGGAGGAATTAGAATGGGGTTGTTTCCTTCATAAAAAGTACTACTTTTAGTCACTGAAATGGATAGGATGGGTAAAAAAAAATAACATGGGCCCAGAAAATACTTTCATTTTCCCAACAGTTATGTTTTAATTAATTTTTTAAACCTGTCCGATTTTGAAAACAAGGCGTGGTCTTTATGATGTCACAAATAATGCAATTTGGCGCATCTTTCTACCACGTTTCCACATTATGATAATCAAGAAGCGAATTAAATATTGCGCTCTACGCTTGCTATCAACCATATCGTTGCCAATGCATGTGAGTAAAATACGAATTAAATATTTTGCGTGAATGGCAATACAGAATGGCATTTCATCATTTGTGATGCATCGGCAAGAAATGTAAACAATGGAAGCGCACCGATTTAAGTAATTTTTTAAAGATATTAAACTTGAACAAATTATTTAAAAAATGATCAGATCCTATTTCTTTAAGCATTCTCTTTCAGAAAAAAAATATTTTTAAAATTTTGGAAACGACCCCATTGTTTTTGGTTTAATCCTTGTGCTAAATTCTGTACCTCAGAGCCAGACTGACGTAAGTCCAAAAACTAAATTTTTCGTTTATTAGTGCATTGCATGTAGAAGCCTATTCCGCATCGAGCCATTTGGACGTAATTCTTTCAAAAAAATCCTTTTCAATTTTTTTCCAGGCTTAAAAGAACGCGCATTTCATCCTTTGCATTCGCCAGAAAAAAGTTTTTCCTCTCTCCTATAAAATTAGCATAGCATAATGTGATTTTCGTCCTTCTGGCTCTGAGGTACAGAATTGTTTTTTTAGTATTGTCACAGTTTAATTTAAAAGATTAATTGAAGAGCTCGGATCAGATATGTGATAAGCCACAAGGAGTGACTTTTCGATCAAAATTTCTGTTTCTCATAAATAAAATTGAATTAAACATGACAATGGATTGTGTCGTTTTGAGAAAAACATATCTGGTTTTAGTATTGAAGAATATCGAATGTATAGTACCTTTGAAAAATTCTACAAATATTTTTTATGAGTTATAAGTTGGCCTCCTGAGAAATTCATATCATGTGGCATATAACAATCTTGCCCCGAGCCCTTCAATGGGATCGTTTCCAAAATTTTAAAAGTATTTTTTTCTGAAAGAACATGTTTAAAAACATACGTTCTAACTATATTTTAAATAATTTGTTTAAATTTAATATTTTAAAAAAATTACTTAAATCTGTGCGCTTTCATTGTTTACATTACTTGCCGATGACATCACAAATGATGAAATGCCATTCAGTGTTGTCATTCACAGAGGAAAATATGTAATTCACATCTTACTCACGTGTATTGGCAACGATATGGTTGATAGCAAGCATAGAGCGCAATTTTAATTCGATTTTTGATTATCATAACGTGGAAACGCGGTACAAAGATGCGCCAAAGAGCGTCATTTCTGACGTCATCAAGACCACGCCTTGTTTGGAAAATCGGATAGTTTAAAAAATTAATTAAAAAATAACTGTTGGGAAAATGAAAGAATTTTCCGGATCCATGTTATTTTTATTTATTTATTTTTATTTTATTTTATTTTATTTTATTTATTTATTTATTTATTTTATTTTATTATTATTATTATTATTATTATTTTTTGCTTATTCTATCAATTTTAGTGACTAAAAGTACTACTTTTGACTGAAGGAAACAACCCCATTATTAACTTCAGAAAAATACCTATCTAGTATTGAAGCAAACGATTAGGCATTGGATATTTAGTATTGATATATGTTTCATGTATGAATTTTCGTTTTTATGAAACTCTTACATTATTCATGCGAAGCTATATAGATAAGTTATTAAATATATCAAGCATGGTCATTACCTCATAGCCGTTAGCTTTCAATATAGAACTTAAATTGACCTCGAACTATGCTTCTTTTGCATTAATATTTCCCATGGTTAAAACAAAGTTTTGTTTTTTAACATACAATAGTGAGTAGAGTTAAATGTTTCTAAAGATTGTGTCTATACGTACCACTATGTGTCATACACGTACTTGTAGAAGAAGTAGAAATTCAATAATGAAAAAATCGTATTTCAAAAAAAAAAAAAAAGGCATCCACTGTTGCTACTCCACTCAATTTACATCTTGTCTAAGAAATGAAATACGTAGTGATCAAAATTTTATTCACAAAAGTCTCTTTAAAATTTATTTACAAGGAGTTGGTAACTGTAAATATTCACTTTTCTTCATTGTGTGCAATTGGAAAGGAAATACACAACGAAAAACAACCTTTCGGAATACTTAACCTGTTGTGTAGATTGAGAAATGCATTGTCCTTTTGTTGAATAGTGTTTCATTAGAAGTAGTTCTTTCTTAATGAATTGGCACTAGAACTATTCTATTCGATCTTGACATCTGCGCACCCTCTGAAGTATTCTTGAGGTCCGCAGCCTAATTTTCCTGTGCCGTCTTCGCAAACACCCCAGTTGTTGGCTATAAGAGAAGGAGAGAAGGAAAATTTAGTGATCAACTTAATTTTAAGTTTAATGCGTGGAATTATTATAATGTTGAGCATGCCGAATGGGCGAAAAGTTTCTTAATGTTTACAGTGCTGTTGCTTTTTACTTCCTTTTACAAAAAAGGAAGTATTGTATTCGCAAAAAAATTTTCACTCAAAAATCGACCTTAATTTCCATTTTACTCACCCCCGAATGAATATTGAGTTTTTTTTTCGACTCGACCACACGTGGATAAGTGCCTAAGAACGTATAAACACGCGAAATATCCATAATGACGATTCTGGAATTAATTACAACGAATTTTCTCGTGACGTCTGTATGTACGTATAGATGTATGTGCGTATGTATGTCACATAACTCAAGAACGGTAAGTCCTAGAAAGATGAAATTTGGTACGTAGACTCCTGGTGGAGTCTAGTTGTGCACCTCCCCTTTTGGTTGCATTCGGGTGTCTCTAAAGGGGTCTTTTGCCCCTTTTTGAGGGGAAATCATTGTTAATTTCGATGTAAATTCAAGTAGTGTTATAATTTGGCAGACACTTGGATATCGCCAGTCTTTTGGTCGCCACGTTTTGCTCCAACTTGGCGGCAAATTTGGCAATTTTTTTAAGAAAAACTGATTTCAATTTGGCCACTGTTGGTGATATTTAGAGAGTAAACTATTGAATCACATGAAAATTGCCAGTAATGGGGAAATGGCATTAAATTGGAGTTAAAGGAAGTAAAAAGATCTGATGCACACATCAGCTGTTTTTTTTTTTTTGCACCCCATTCGTTGATGTTATATTTTGATGGAACAACCATGTTTTTTTTTCTTTTTTCAATGGGATGATATACTTATTTGGGGAAACATTTCAACTTTTAATGGTTTGATTTAATTATTTGGCGAATATTTTAAAAGCTTAATTTAATTCTTTGACGGACTATATATTACTTAATGGCTTGATTTAATTCTTTGGTGGGTTATTTTTTTATTTTTTGAAAAAAAGTTTGAAAACGTGCCAAATGCTCCGCGTCATCTAAATTTCCCCGTCTAATGTTTTAGCTAAACTATTGAGGACTTATTATACCTCCTTTTTCTTCTTTGTCAAAGTTTCCGAAAGGAATATAACAAAAATAAAAATGTTGGTAACGATCAAAGGACTCTGTATGAAAGTTCTGAAAGCAAATCATCTGATTGCAAAAACAGATCCTTAACCAAAGCATTTCATCGCAGAAACACAGACTTTTTTTTTCTTCTTCTTCTTTTTTTTCTTTTTTGTTTTTCTGAAATCGTTAGCAGTCACTTAGTAAAATTTCTTCCTTTAAGAGAAGACCCCAAAGAAGAGGCAAACGAATTGTGAGGAGAAACCGATAGAATGAATCATTAAAAAAACTCTAATTCATTCTTTTGTTTTTGGCTTCTTTTTAGTTATTTATTTTAAGTTTTTAATTGTTTTAAGTTTTAACTATTGTACAGGATATAAAGTAAATTTCGTGTTATTCCTTTCTTGAAATCAGTTGCTAACTCATAACATTACTTTGAAAATAAAAATGGACAAAAGACTAGTACTAATTTACTTCTACTAAGCCTTTTCGTGTTCTTGAAAATTTAGCTCGAACCTTCGATTCTGAAACATTTTACTGTTTTGTCGAAAATTTTCAGTTATTTTAGTTCATTTTAAAGCATTAAAAGATAATTTAAGTTTTCATTTTTATTAAAAATATATTTTTGCATTATACATTCGAGATATGGAAAATAAGTAATGGCATATAAGAATATAATAACTTTCTCTGTTCTTTTTTTGCGCAAAAGAAATATATGTATCAAACGTCTTCCTTCAGTTTTGATAAATACCAAACACTTAACTCTTTTTCAGAGTACATTAAATTATTTTAAGCAGAACCCAGTTTATATGCACAGAAAAATCATCAAATTATGCATGCAAATATGCACTATTACATTCCTAAACTATGTACTAAAAATTCCAAAAATCTGCAAAAAAAATTTTTACTCTCCCAAAGGTTTTTACATCTAAATAAAAACAAACTTTCTTTCTATTCTAGTACTTTTTATATTTTTGGTGGTAAATTTTAGTTTTTGGCGATAATATGCACAAAAAAAACGGACGACTAGAGAAAAACTCACAAGTCACAAAAAACAAAAATAGTTTTAGTCAATCTTTCCTTTATGAAAAAAAAACTGTGGATAAAAAAAGTGAGTCATGTGCAGTTACTTCGAAAATTTGCCGTTTTGAAACAGTTACGAGCATTAGATTTCTTTACACAAGCAAACATTGTTGAATCTAATTTCGAACGGGTGGTTATTAGGAAGTGTGACCAGATAGAAAAGTGAAAAAAATAACCTGTCATCCTTCGTACGGCAGTCAACTGTGCCTGGTGTGCCGCTACCATTCTCATTACATCAACTTTTTAGTTGATTACACTCTTTGGGTCATTGGCAAGCGTTCGCTCTACAGCCTACACACGAATAAACTAGTTGATAACCAACTCGGTTCAGTTTTAACAGCGTTGTGGAGCAGCTGCTTGAATAAATTTGGTTTATTTGAAGAAACGTTGATTCAACTAGCTTCCTTGTGTGAAGACAACGAAAAATGCCAGTCAACTTGTTGAGAGGCAACTGTTTCGAAAAGTTGATACTATTAACCGCCTCGTGTGTAAGAGGCCTTAACATCAAAGAAAGTGAAAATATACAATTAATTACGTATGAGACAGTAAGAAACAAAGGGATGCCAAAATTAAAAATTTAGAGACAATCAGTAAAAATGGTAAGTGAATCTCTGCCTTGATAGGTGCAGCTAAACAGCATGATTTGGCAAAACTTTTCAGGGAAAGCTTACATGGTACCGGAACTTTAAACAGGTTTTACTCATAACTTGAAAATATCAACTAACATCCCTTTTCTCCTTACTGCCTCATAGACACAAATACACATTTGCGTATAACACGAATTCTACTTAAAAACTTCAAAGAACAAAGCAAAGTACTTCTTTATACCATTGTTGAAGTATTGGAATATAACATACCTGCTTTCCAGTGCCATTGGAAGACGCATCTCTCACACTTGAGGCCCTGGGGCAACCTCAAGTTTACTTCCACAATCCCCCTCCTGCTACCCAAATCGAAACGGTATCCAGATCCATCAGCTAAGGCGATGGGGTGCTGATCCAGGCAAGCCTGGTCTGCCTTCACTCCGGCCTTCACTGGACAGAGCTTGAATTCGAAGAATCCAAAGTGGTTGGCAACGACATTAATCTTGGCTGTGATTTCTTGTCCAGATTTGTATGTCCTCACAATGATTCCATTACCGTATTTGCCCCCATCCTCGTTTGGTCTTGGTTCAGGAAGGTCCCAAGCATCTCCACAGATGCCGCATTGGCCTTTGTTCTTTCCCCAAAGTTTCTACAAGAAGTAAAAGTCACCATTGAGTGTATTCACTATTTAAGACATCATTAAATCTAATCAGTATTTTTTATACGCGTAATGCTGTTAAGTTGCTAAACTTTGTGTACTTTTTTTCTCAAAAGTCTTACAATTTTCACATTGCTTTTAAGATACGGTACACTGAAGTGAAATTTTAAGGCAATTTAGTTTACTTCATACTTTATTAAATTTAATCCATTGTCACTTTTTAAATGAAAAAAAGATCATGTTTGACCATAAAAACGCATGTTTGGAAAAAAAGCATGCTGAAGCAATAATTTTACTTCAGCATAATAATTAAAATGTGGTAAAAATTTCAGTTGTTTTCTCGAAAAAGAAGCATGAGTTTTAAATAGACGTTTTAAAAAAGTTACGTTTAAAAGCTAAATTGTACGTACATTTCAATACATCCTAGGACCCCTTTAATATTCAAATTGAGTAACTTTTCTCTATATATTTAAAAAAGTAACGTCAAAGAAATTCTGAAAGGAAGTCTGTTCGGGTCTGTGTTTAGGAGACCCCATAGCACCAACAGTCTTGAAATTTAGTACAAAATTACTCCGAGACCCGGAGGTTTGTTTGTTTTTTTTAATTTTAGATTTCAAATTAGTTTTTCTATATTTAATTTTTTGAGATAAAATTTCACGTGAATTATCTATTAAAGGAATGAAAGATTTCCCACATCCCTTAACATTCTATGTCGTTCGAGAGAGATTTTTTTTCTGCATCAAATAACGCTTGATTCAATTTTCTCAATAATTTACTGCAGCATATATAAGGGTTTCTATTTTAACGGAAATTCCTATGCTCAACTCAGTTCAAGTCCTTAGCTAAAGAGCAAAATATATTAGAGCCCACAAATTTGAGAGCGACTTAGCAAACGTAAAAAAACTGCTGTTTTGCAATGCTCAGGAGCCCCTTAGCAACTATAGCTCTGCAAGTTAGTATAAGTTAGTTTAAAACTCGTGATAGGAGTGCTTTTTCTTCTAATCGAAACTCGTAACGCATTTTTAATCTGATTCTTTCTAAATGACGTTTTAAATCTTTGCGAAGCAAATAAGATTGCGAATTAATCTTCGTGGTTTGGTGAGCGGCAACAAGCAGGGGACGGAGCCCCCTAGTAATCTACATAAAAGAAGAATTCTGTGTCGTTTGAAAACCCTTGAATATATTAATTATATAAAAACTGAGAGAAAACATTTTTAAAAAAGATTTTAAGGTACCAACTCCCCTTAACCCATTAAGATCCATCAGCTTTGCAGCAGAAAATGGACCTCTTCTGTACATAAAACTTAACTATTAAGCAGCAATCTTAATTATATGCACATACAACACGTTTTGTGAAAATTGATTCTGTAAATTTTGTGTAAATGGCTGGTCTATATGTTATTTTACGGCCCATTGCGGAAGCAAAACTACATTAATTTACCAAAATTGGGTCGATTTATTGTTTAACTCAGAAATTTTATGTATAAATAATGGCATTCCTGACATTTATTTTTTTATGAAAAGTAATCTTGAATAAAGGAAGGAGCATGACTGTATAAATACATGTAAAGATGTGTTTAAAGCATACCACATGTTTTTTAAAGCAAATTCATTGTAATTTTTTTAACGAATGATTATTTTTGTTTTTTTTTATTTATTTATTATTTATTTAACATAAATAAGACCCAATTAATATTTATTTTCAGTTAAGAATAAATAAACCGCTTGTCAACTGAGATGAATAAGTTACGTTCAAATTTGCATCGTACGTTTGGCATTTGAATCACTTTTTATTGAAAAAGAACAAGTCCGTTTAAGAACTGTGTTGACTTACGTCCCTTTAAAGAAAAGCGATTCATTTGAGCCCTAAGTGAATTTTTTTGTTTATTTTCTCATGGTACGGCACTGTTATCATTTCCTGAGACTTTTCAATTCATTCACGCTTTGAGCATGCACTGACAATAAATCAAATGCTCATTCAATACAGCAAAATCTAGTATAATTTCTTGCCCCTCAGGGATCTTCTTCGGGAGGGTTAATGAAACGAAGACATGCTTAACATCATGTCACGGAAAATGCAATTTAAATTACTATCTACGACTGATGTAGAGGCTTTCCTGAATTGTACACCGCAATTCTATTCCTAAATTGAATCCATCGAGTATCTTTGCGACTGGACCATGGAATTTCCGACATTGAGTTATGGTCCAGAATTTCCAGCCAGCAAGGTAATGGGTGTACCGCCGCCTACAATGCTGGAAAATCCTCCACTGGCCATGAAAGCTTAAGTTTTTATATCCACAAAACAGTTATTCAAGTTCATTCGGCTGAAAACCGAAGGGTTATTTTGCCAAAATGAGATTGAAAATATCTTTATCTTGTACCACTGATGTCAAAACCCCAGACGTGTAAGTATTTTGAAACTAACATAAGTATTTAACACAAGAGGTCATATTTATAAGATCAAAATTAATAGTCTTACAGCTATTCCACCGCACCACAGTTCTGAGTCATCGTAGTTGGCAGGGTTCTTAAATCCAAACCTCCACATGGATGACCTACCAGGAGGATCGTACAACCTGGCATGACCTAGGACGGTACCAATAAGGCACAGGGCAGTTGCGAAAGACAACATCGCTGACGAATTGTTGTTGAACGGGCTAAATCGTAAATTTTTGAATGAATTTATACAATTAAATTGTTTTGTGCATTTGGCCGCTCTCTCACGGTAGAGTACATTTGAATGATTACGGGATATAAACAATTGAAGGACAGCGCAGTGAAAAAGAAGCGAATCACATATGTCAAGCGGAGCGTTGTGTGTCAATTTGTTAGATAACTTCGAAAAAAGTTAGATACTGTGTGCGATATAATAATGATAAAATTATACAATGAAGTGTAAGTGTTAATTCGTTGTATCGTTTCACAAATGACTCAAAACTGATTAAGTGAAGAAATTTATAGTGTAATAGATTTATGAGCAAAAAAAAAAAAAAAAAATCAATAATCTTTCCCTACTTGGAGACGAACTTAAAAATATGATTCAAAAATATTTTTGAATCTAAGTATATGGTTTGAAGCTTAAATGTCGTCTGATACTTCAAAACAATAAATGCGACATCTTAAATATTAAATATCGTCTGCTACTTTAGAACAGTACATACAACATTTTAAATCTTCAATATCGTCTAATACTTAAAAACATAAATAATTAAATAAGATTTTAGAGCTTTAAATGGAATGTGGCCTTTAGAGCTCGTTCTACGAAGTTAGTGATAAAATTAAACGTCTCTTAGTGTTTTTTTTTTTTTTTTTTTTTTGAGCAATCACGATTGCTTATTGTTCTCACTTGACAGTTTTGAATTCCTATGATTTTACTTTCCCGTCGCCTCCCTCTACAGCGACACCATCGGTCGGCCTTACGATGCTGCTTCTCTAGCGAAAACCGTCTCCAGGTTGCGTCACTTACTTGCCTACACTTACACATACACCTACACACGCATACACCTACACACACTTACCCCTACACACACAAACACATACACACACACGCATACATACTGACACCTACACATACACACAAACAACACACACACCTACACACGCATACATACTGACACCTACACATACACACAAACAACACACACACCTACACATACAACTACCCACACATACACATACCCCCACACACAAACACACATGCCTACACACATACACATACACCCCACACATAAACAAACATGCCCCCACACACATAAACACACACGCCTACGTACACATACACACTCGTGATTGCGAAAAACATAATTTGACTTCAAGATGTCAAAGTTCAAATTAATTTTTTTTTTGCTTGATTATTTTGTTTGCTCACTTAAGCATTCATTAACAAATTTATTCATTCACAGTTCACTCATTTATTTTAATCATTCATTAATTCATATGTTTATTCATTCTTTAACTGTTGCTTTATTTAGTCATTTATTCATTCGTTCAACGAAAAAAATTTCTAAAAATCAAATAGAAAATATTACAAAAAAAAAATGCTTAATTATCACTTTGCCCTAAACATGGAACAAAGTACAAATTTTCCAATTTTATTTCACGATCCAAATTTACTGCTAAAACTAAAAAATAACATACTAATACAAGCTATTTAATGCAATAATACATTGTTCTTCCTTCATCCTCTGTAATTTTCAATTTGTTCATTTAGAAAAACGTATTTCATTTGAACTATTTAACTTTGCCCCAAATTCCTCTACTTATTATATTACTAGTTCTTTGTTAGGATCTTAAACTTTCAGCAAAGCTTGATTTGTTTGGAAGCTTATAGGAGCTTAGTTCCTGTACATCTTTTCTTTTCGGTGAAATTTTACAGATTCGACGAAACTTCGAACTATTCAAGATTTTACTGAGCCCTTGATAGAGCTCCTGCATTGTTTGAATTAAAAATTAATCCCTGACTTTGGGTAGTTTTGTAATTTTATTTATGCAAACTCAAGGGAAAATGAATGCTGTTTAACCGTGCATCAACATAAACTTGATGATTTAATTAAGTGCAGAAAAATTAACCAAAATATTAATTTCATAGCCCTTTTAATTCGTTTCAGTATTTTTGTACTAATGGAAACACACAAAAAGCAAGGGTTCCCAAACCGGGTGCCGCCACACCGTGGGGTGCCTCAAAAAGAAACAAAGGTGTGAATGGGATCAATATATGTGCATAAATTAGACATAGGCTATGGTGCTGTGAGAAAATCATAATTCTTCAAAGGATGCAGTGAATTGGTAAAGTTTGGGAACCTCTGCACTAAGGTGTGAATAATTTGTTCTTCAGAATCACTTATGAAGTTTTTTTTTATGTAAATATGTATGCACAGGGTCTGACTAATCCGGGCGTGAGGTCGGCCAGGCGACCAAAGTATTTCCTTTAGTGACTAGTTCACTCAGAACGATATATAAAAACAAAAAACAATATTAATGTAAATTTTAGATTTCTTTAAACATGAACGTTTTCTATTTTTCTCCCAAACAACATATTTAGACCTGAAGTATGTGTAAACTTCACTTCGAATGCAACTTCGAAATTTAATTTAGAAATACGGAATTTAGGCCAAGCCCAAAAAGTTGCCGATTTACAAGGAAATATCATATAAATATAATGGTGCCAATATTTATACAGCTGTTTTACATCCTTTTTATATCAAAGTATTCTGAACAGAACAAGAATTTCTTTATATATATATATATATATATATATATATATTAAATTATTATTTGAAATTGCAGAAGAAATACTTCAAGAAAGGTATTTTTCTGCTTTGTTTTTCAACTTTTTTTTTTAGTTTAAATCAATTTAATATTGTTATTTTTCTTTTAATTTAAAGTTAAGCTGTTCATCACAAACTAATCGCCAACCCATCATGTCACGGCGAAGTTTTCTCTGGAAGAGATAACTTCTGAAAAAACGATTTATCATGAGTGTCGTCTATAAATTTTTCCTAGCTCCTCAGATTTTTTTTTTTTTAATTGTCGGACTGTGCATATATATTTTATAAATTGATGTTTAACCTTTTCAACCACATTAACTTGATTATTAAATTAAATTTAGATAATTTGATTAAAATATTAAAATAGTACTCTAATTTAAAAGAATCTTTTTGTACTCTTGGAAAAACACTAAGATGCGTGTGTGCACATTTGCCTTCCAAATTGTTAGAGCAAAAATTCAGTTGCGGCTGATATGCGAGAAAGTTTTTTGTTATATAAAATTATTTTAAAATTTAGAACTAATTAAGCGGTTGCTATTTGATGAATGATAAACTATCCTGTCTACTAGGGGAGCCATTTAAATTTTTAAGGGGGTTGTTTTCGGGGATATTTTTCTGATTTTTGAGAAGGGCCCTAGCGTTTTGGGGCTGTTTGTGATATTTAGGAGGTGCGACCTTGCTCTTTGGGGGATGGGCGCTCCTGTGTCTACAACTTTCATGTGGGGGCTATCTCATATCGAATTTTCATTTTCAAAACTAACAATGCAGCCTGAACACGAGGGTGGTTTTTACGCGAGTAAATACGGCATTTAAAAAAAACCCTTAGATTTCATCACTTTAAGCGCAGTATTTTAACTAGTTCCTGCTTGATTCTAAAATCTAAGGCGAAGATATCTGACACATGTTGAGCTAGTTTAAGAGGAGACGGTACTTTAAAACCTTAAAAATAATTTTTTTTCAGGCTTTATAATTTCAAAATATTCAACAGAGGGGCTAAAAGTATTAAAATATACGTACAATTTTACTTTCTAATGCGATTTTCTCAAAACATCAATTTTAAAAACTAGTATGTTGTGGCCATCACGAAACTTTCTTCTATATTTTTCCTTTTTCTGATCCCTCCCCATGCTTGACGGGGAAGCAATATTCCTAACAAAAACAAAATGACACATGCAAAAACTTGACGACCATCCCAATGTCTGAATTATTGTAAAAACAAAACAAAGAGCGAAAATTGAAAGTTACTTTAAAAGCCTTACTTGAATTAATTACAAATATTTTATTTATTAAAAAACATAAGATGGCAACAGTTAAAAATTTTAAATAATTGAGATAATACTTCCGATCATTTCCATACAATTAAAATCACGAGAAATACGCAGACGACAATCTATTACGATTTATCTTTCTTATTGTTGCATTAATAAAACTATTTTTATTCGCAAAAAAAAAAAAAAAAAAAAAAATCAACACCTCTTGGAGCGATTGGAGTCAAAATTGAACCAAAGCCTGTTTACGTATGGATTCACATATATTCCAAATTTCAAACAGAACGTAGCATTACTTCTTGAGAAAGGGCACTCACAATGGAAAAAAAGAACGGGCGATTGCGCTACCCCCTTTTTAGCTGTTGACACCAAAATAAAATCAGCTCTTATACCCACTAAGGGCTACTTGTCAAAAAAATTTTGTTTGATTCCGTTCGTTATTTCTTGAGATACAGCAGTCACAATTCACGACAAAAAACGTTCTATAACTCAACCCCCGTTTGAGCTATAGACACCAAAATTCAATCAGCAGCTGCTCCAGTTAGGGGCAACATATGGACCAAATTTTGTTTGATTCCACCAGTTACTTCCTGAGGAATAGCAATCACGCATAACTCAAAAAACGTCCCATTGCTCCACCCCCCTTGGAGGAATTCGCGCCAAAAACCAATGGGCACAAGTTCACATAGGGTCACGTATGTGTACCAAATTTCGTTCAATTTCATGCGATAGTTTTTGCTGTAGAGCGGCCACAAAAAACTGGTCACACACAGACGTGACACACACACATACACACACACATACATACACACACACAGACAGACAGACATTTTCCAAAAATAGTCGAAATGGACTCAGCACACCTCAAAACGTTCGAATCCGTCAAAATTCGAAATTCGAAAATTTGCATGAATCCAATACTTTCTTCTATATATTAGATATAGAAGAAAGTAATATATGTTCATTTTTCCAGAAAACTACACACATATTATTTCGAAATTTTCACCATTTTATTTTTCTGCCCATAATTATACTGAAATGAAATTTTTGCTTTAGGATTCACACATTCACTTGAACAACTGATTTTATGGCAAGGACTTTTTTTTATTTAAAAAGTCACAATTAGTTAATATTTAATCAATTAAAAATACAAAAGATTTTTTTTTTTTTTTTTTTTTTAATTTCTCTTCAGTAGACTTCTAGATATCATTTGAAAACACTGAAAATTATAGGTCTCCATCATGAAAACTTTTTGAGAAAAAATTGCATAAAGGATAGTAATTTAACTTTATGGGTATGAAGGGTACTGACTCCCTTTAGTTGTAATAAAAGGTACAAACTAAAGGCTTCTAATCAGACTTAAAATATGTAAATAAATAAACCAATCCATTACTTGTATTCCTCCGCACCAGAGTTGATGATCGATATAGTTTGGAGGATTGTCAAAACCGAACCTCCACATGGAAGACCGGCCTGGAGGGTCCTGCAGTCTGGCATGGCCCCAGGCAGATCCCAGAAAGCACAGCGACAGAACCAAAGCCAACATATCAGATTTGGACAGCGGCAATAAAGGTGCCGCGCCGTGAATATCAGATAACTTTATAGAAAATCTGTGCCTGCATTTGGCTTTTCTCTCACACTGAAAAGAATACTGGAAGATTGAAAAGTGATTAGAAAGTACCTGTGTAAATGCTTGCAAAGGTCGATTTGAGGAGAAAAAAAATGTAAATATTTTTGCAAGATAAATAAAAATCTAGAAAGGGAATTTATGAAGTGAAATACTCTATACCCAGTGACGTATGCTGAAGTATGGTAAGGGGGATATAACGGGCACTATCAGAGATTGCAACCGGTCACAAGGCGACTAAATGAAAAAAGACTGCCATTAAAAAAACTCATTTGTCAATCGCCTCCTCAAAAATATATTAAAAAAAAAAAAGAACACTAAGTGAAGAGTTTCAAAATTTTGCTGACTTTGATGAGGAAAATTAGAATTTTAATACGTCACCGCAGTCTATCTCTACTTATACATACGTACGGACCTATACTGCAGTGGGAAGGTAAACGGCAGTATCTGCAGAAATGAATTTTCGAGGTATTTGAGGATACTCGTTTTGGAATCCAAAGCAACAATAGAGAAAGATTAGACGCTATTTTCGCTCGTTTTTTTTTTTTTTTTTTTTTTTTTTTGAGCAATCACGATTGCTTATTGTTCTCATTTGACAGTCCTTGACGTTGGGATTATTTTTCAGCTTGGACCAGCAGCACCACCGCCCACCGGCGCGGCGGCGGCACGGCTGCTCTGTTCCTGAGCACTGTCCCCCGGAATCCACTTCTGCTGGGTGGTGGCGTCCATGTCCTTCACACGCATGCTCATACACACTCGCCAACGCGTGAGCGCCTTTACACACATACACAGGCCTACGTACACACACTTAAGCCTGCACACACACAATTATACACACATAACCACCCAGGAGGAGGGACATGCTTGGGGGGGGGAGCCATTTCTAGAAACAATGACTCTAATGAGTAGGGTCTTGTCGCAACTCGTGATTGCGAAAAACATAATTTGAATTCAAAGTTTCAGAATTCAAATTAGATTTTTTTTTTCCCACACGCTTTACGATAAGCACGCTTGTACGATAAAGCTATCGTACAATAGATGACAAGAATGCGAAAAAAGGAAAAATTTTCAGTTTTCCCTTACTAAATGCTTTTTATTGTCTGACCACGGATTGTATGGAAACGCAAACATCCGGTTTACAGGCGGAAATGGACGCATCTATTAGCTTTTAGGGATGTCAGCTTTTGCAGATGTATGTTAAACACTAAATTAAGCAGAGTCATATTCAAATGAGCGGAACACGGGCATCAAATTTTTACTTTTCCCCCTCATTAAGATAAACTCTTCTTAACTGGATGTTTGCCAATTCCATACAATCCGTGGTTGGACAGTACCTGTCCACGACAGTAAATATATTGATACTGAGGACACTTGCAGACATCCTTCGCTTATCCCAGTCACATCCAATTAGGAAAGACCTGCATTAAGTAATTGAGAAAATGTTTTTCTTTAAACTCAAGACGAACTAATTTATTTAAAATATATTACTTTCATTAATCCAATTAATGTATAGATCGTATTTTGAGGTTTCAGATTTGTTTCATAGTTTTAACTCACTTGAAAAAGGTAACATTTCAGCCAACTGAACTGTTTAAAAGTATTTTTATTGAAACACAACTTACAAAATATTTGAAGACTAAAACATCACATACAATTTTATAATTTTTTGAAATGAGATGCGTGCAATTGACACTAATTCGGTACATTTAAGATAAATTTTTCAAGAAAAATGACAAAATGAATCGATTGCTTCAAAACAATTAGGAAGACAACTTCACTTAAAAACTTTAAAATACACATTATAAAACTGTTAAATTGTAACATTATAAAACTGTTAAATTGTATACAAGTTTCAAGTTTATTGCTTGAATTTGAAAAGTACATTTTTTGCATAATTCTACGGTAATATTATCGTTATGTGAAATATATATAATTAGATCTCAATAGAATTTGATTGTTTTGACACATCCATAATGGTCGTCCAATGAGATTCAACCTCATTTCCATTCGAAATTGCATAAATGTTAACGATGCTTTAAAATTATAAGAGACTCATTTCAACTTTAGAACAGAGAACACAAAAAAATAAACGAAAAAGCTGCCTCTTTAAAGCATTATACAGTAAACTCTCAACTATCCCACTTATTGTGGCATAAATAATAAAATCATGCATTTCGAAATTAGATTTAAGTGACACAAAATGATGATTTAATATTTGAAAAAACATTTTGCGTTGCGACATTTCTGATCGAAACTGGGCCTGTGAACTTTTGATGCATTTTTTTTTTTTTTTTTTTGAAAACTTTTTCAGTTACGACTTAAAACTAATAGGTGTAATATTTTCATGAAAGCAAAGATAAAATTTTAAAAGAAACTTATGTGCTAAAAATCTGTTAGCATTTTCAAAAACTAACTTATTTTCTTTGTGCAACTCTTTTTAACTGAACTAAACGGAACTAAAGGTATATGTACCTTGTACGTTACTGTAAAATACTATTGAAGAAATGTAAACTAGATAATCTTTTTCAGGAATTAAAATTGATATTTTATCATTATATCGAATTATGTTATGACACAATTCGAAGAATTGCAAATCAAAAATAAATGTGCAAGTATGGAAGATTTTCCACACGTTTATGATTTTAATCTAAATAAAATACAATGGGTATAATGAGAACGCAAAACAAATTTCATATGACTTGACCTAAAAATAATTAAACAACTTTACATACTAAGGTACGTTTAGCGATAAATCCGAAAAGTTTTTTCTTTATAGCGCGAATTATTTACTACACATTTTTTGAATTTTCATGAATTAAAATTTATGAACAGTGTTTTATGATTCTTCATGTCTTGGCACATCCAGAAATGAAATATATATATACACAAAATGAAAAATGAAGAAATGCAAAGTTTATATCAAAATGTATTGAAACGATTTCCATCACATCAACAACATAATAAAAAATCAACTCTTTGAAAGAACTTCTAATATTAAAAACATAAAAAATATGTGTGCTTCATAATGAAATCTTTGTTTGGCTTGCAGTTCAAAATCTTCCAAATTCTACTCTTAATGCAAAGAATTAAGCAGAAACCAATTAAGAAACTCTAACTTTAAAACAAGAGACATGGAGAGAAGCTGTAGTAGTACATCTGTTTAAATTTTTGAGAAAAAATATACTTCAATATTGCTGTATGAAAACAAAATTACATACAAAAATATTCGCATTGGCACGAAATATTAACAAAAATGCATAAAACAATTTGGCTGAATTACAATGGATATAACACAAATAAAGCAACGCATTTATATAAAAAATTGAGAAAGCATGAACACTTTAAATTTTTCTCTTTTGCTCGTAAAAGGTGCACAATTTTCTCCAAAACTAATTTACAAAACAAAGTTTTCAGATACTGTTGCTGTGTCAAAACCGATAAAAGAAAACAAAAAGAAAGAATCAATTTTAAATTGATTCTCAAACTTAGAAACAAAAACTTTACTTACACTATACTCAGCGTGAAGGAAACAGTAGATACTTCAAGAGTTTTGCAGATAAATTTCATTTGATGTAAGATGCTCGTAGATTTACAGGGTGTCCAAAAAGTAATTGAAACATAAAATGCCAACAATCTTTAAACTTTGTCAAAGGCTTTTCGGACACGGTGTATTAATAAGGCACTGATTTAAATGTATTGGGAAACATGGACCCCAAGAATCACTTGGGGTCCATGACCCAGACACCAGTCCCATCACCCAGACAATTGAATACTGCTTTTGATTGCTTGTTTTAAAAGGCACATGGAGGATATCATTTTAAGGCACTATTTTATGAGCTCTATAAAATGAGCGCGAAATGTCCACACAGCTTTACAAGTTTCCTGTACAGTGAAATTTGTACTTATATAATTGTTAAAGCAGTTTTTTCTGTTGTTAATTGAATACAATTTTAAACGCATTTTATATCATGAAGATTATTCAAAAATTGTCCTTGAAAATGGGGGGTTATTTTCAAAGACCTTTCATATCCCATTAAGGGTTATGTTTCTAAGAACAAACCCAAATTTCGAACCCCAAAGATCTATTATACTGAAAGCAATAACAAAAGTGAAGAAAGCCAATAAAAAATAGTTGTTTTTGAAAAAACACACTTTGAAAAATTATGTTTGGTAAATCGTGAGAGATCTTTAAAAAAATCGATAACACCACATATACAAAAAAAGGGGTCCACATTTAAAATTAAAAAAATGCGGGGGAAAAGGTGTATATACACAAACCATTTTTGATTTGAGCAATACAAAAAATGATAAATGCTGAAGGAATATTTTGTTTAAGCAACATACAAAGATTGACTGTGAAAGCATGTTGTAATGTCGAAATTCCTCACAAATTTCGAGAACACTACTTCCAAACATCGTCTGTTTGAAATACAAATATCTTCTACTTACATTCTTGAATTGGAAAAAAAAAGCAGTATGATAAATAAAATAGTCTAAAATCGTTCAATAGCCGAACAAATATTGATGATATGACACTTAATTTGTAAGATCATTTTCAGTCGGTTTCACAATTTCTGGCTCTGGTCTTGCTTTAACATTTATGATGTGATATCCATCTACGTCATCAAGTTCTCTCGACCAGAATTTGGCGACGATATTCTTTTCACCAGCGGTCTTCGGTCGCATTTTGCAGACGACTTCAGCAGCTCCGCTCGGCGCCACTTCCCTAAAACGCAAACACATAAATTATAAAACAAACGAATACTTATTACAAAATGACAAAAAAAAATGTAAATATATTTTTTTCCAAAATGCTTTCTCTCTCTCTCTTTTTTTTTTTTTTTTTAAAGTTTTTATTTAGTATGAGTAGCAGTTTTTGCTGAACAAAATTTAATATACGCTACAAAACATCCCGTATGGATGGGAAATTTTTAAGAACTACCACATCTTCAGTATTTGCGATAAGGAATAACAGGCCAACCTTTTCATTTTAAGTGAAAAAAAAAACATCATGCAATCTTAAACCACATAGATCTTCAACCTGTTCAGGGTTAAAATATGATTTTTTAAACAAAAGTCTCCGTTCTAAATATCTGAAAAACAACTATCACATTACTGAATTTCCAAGGATTTGAAAAAAAGATATTTTAATCGCAACAGATATGAGTTGCTGAATCATGAAACAAATAAAAAAAGGCGCATGCGTAATACGGAACGGCGCTTTGAACTTTTCAAAGATATTGATATGATTTTTTGTGTTGCAGACATAAAATGCTGAAGCCAAATTTCATTAATTAGATTTTTATTTCTTACGTAGACCGGTTGCGCTGAAAAGCTTCTTAGAATTCAAGATAATAAAATTCACAAAAAGTAGGCAGATCGTATCCCGCTTGAACCAGTAATTTGTAATCCAACAGGCTCATAAAATGTGAAGAACTAACTTTTATATTTATTTGCTCGTTGTTTTCATATTCTTATACTAAACGATTTGATTACGCAATTATATATATATACATATATATATGTATATATACATATATATATATATATATATATATATATATATATATATATATATATATATATATATATATATATATATATATATATATATATATATATATATATATAAATTTGATTTAATTTCCTTTGCTTATAATCTATCAATTAACTCAAACGGGGTCGTACTGAATATACCATTAAAAATCGTCACGTCTTTAGAAATGCGAGTTTGTTCTAGCAACAAGTCAGTTCCTTAAAATTCGTCAGCAAAATCTTCAAAAGAGACATAATTTTTATACAGCTATCCCAATGGACAACGTACAAAATAAAGCATTTATTAATGAAAGGAATAAGGTGATTTCTTTTAGTTTCAATCAATACGTAACCGCTTCAAATGAATTTCATTTAGACACGAAGAGTATGTAAAGGCATTGGAATTCGTCAGCTAACAGTTGGCTGACGTGAAAACGATTCCACATTTGAAAATTACTCTTAACCCCTTGAGACGAAGAACATAGAATTGGTTTACATGAATTATATAACTTGTACAATATTTACACAAGGAAACTCACCCATTCACTCTGAGTTCCAATGGCTGTCCTAATCCCGGGCCTTCTATAACGAAGCGACCTTTTCTCAGTGGTTTTGGTAAGGGATTTTTCAGTTGAGCTTTTACTTTAAATTCTTCTCCCTGGCTTGTATCTCCTTCGACCTAGAAATAAGAAAATTCAATGTTAGTCTCAACGATGTAAATCATGAAGAGAGCAAAATTGCAATTTGTAATGAAACAGCATGAAAGCTGAAAATGAAAATCTGAACACAAAAATGAAGCCAAAACTTTGAACATCGAAAGCAGTGAAACCAAAAATCTCAATACCGAAAGCGTGAAATCCAAAGTCTGAGCACCAATAGTGTGAAATCACTAGTCTGAACATCGAAAATGTGAAATCACTAGTATTAACATCGAAAGCGTGAAATCGAAAGTCCTAGCATCGCAAGTGTGAAATAATTAATGTGAACACCGGTTAATATCACTAGCAGGGACGGATACAGGGGAGGGGCGATGGGGGCGATCGCTCCTCCCTTAAGAACCTCTCCACCGGTAGTTTTTCGAAAATGAAGTTCAAAAAATGCAAATTTAGACGAGTTTCATTGTTAATGAAAGAAGGGGTTTTGGTTTATGACCCTATCTCGGAACTGTTGCGGAATTATAGTCCAAACCTTTGTGATCAATATTTTTAAATCAGTAAAACACAGTGAAAAGTAAATAATAAAAATCAGTCGCCCCTCCATTGAAAAATTTCTGCATCCGTCATTGATCATTAGTCTGAACATCGAAAGCGTGAATTCGAAAGTCTGAACACCAAAAGTGCGAAACCGAGTCTTGTCGCCGAAAGTATGAAACTGAAAATGATAATATTGAAGGCTTTAAGCAAAAGGTATGAAACCGAAAGTGATAATATTGAAGGCTTAAAACAAAAAGAGTGAAAATGGAAGTCTGAACACAGAAATGGGAAGCTAAATGTATGATCACCGAAAACGTAAAATCGAAAGTCGCAACACCGAAAGTGCGAAAACGAGTTAGATCACCGAAAGTATCAAACCGAAAGTGTTAATATCGGAATTTTAAAACGAAATTTGAAACCGGTAATATCAAAACTGAGAGTGTAGTCCCTAAAGTTTGAATATCGAAGATTGAACTACAATCATACACCGTAAAATGTTCTTGAAAACCCACCTCGATTTTTATGTCGGGCTTCCTCACTCTGAAGTCATCTTGTGCAAAATAGTCGAAGCCAGTTTCCTCCACATGGGCCATGGCAATCATGTTAAATGAGCCTTGATCCACTAAAAGTTTCTCGTATTCTTCAAATGATACATTCATTATCACTTCAACGGGTTCTGTGGAAAAATTAAAGTTATTCACAACAGTGAAAAAGGTTTAACAAGAAATTCACATCCCCTTGGGAACACTACTTCTCTCAAATGGTGCATTAAACATAAACTTGATACATTTACACTGCAATTTGTTTGGAAAAATCCTGAGTTATCCTTTATTTTTCCATAAGTATTTTATTATTATGGTTTAGAACAAGCAGGGGCGACCATTTCCCAAGGGCAATGGCACATCTCCCCCACCCCCCTCTCCAATACCAAGAAAACTCCCCCAGAGCGAGAGTGCACCCCCAAAAAGTGAATCACCCTTAAAAACATTAGCTAAATATTTCTACCCTAGCCCCCCTCCCCTTTCCTGGCTGACACCCTTGAGCACTATAAAAATGTATCAGCCACCAGATTTGCTTAGCTGTTTTAGAATTCAATTTATTTTCAGAGAGAATATAAAACATATGAATTGATAGGAAAAAGCTAAGTTTTACAAATGAGGCAGTGAGAAGCAAAGGGGTGCAAGTGGACTATTTTAAGTTTCGAGTAAAACGCATTTAAAGATCAGATCCTAGGTAGGCTTTTCTCTGATTTTTTTTTCTAAATCATGCTTTACAGCAGCACCTACCAGGGCTACTAGTAAAATACCTTGCCCCAAGACAGAGGAGAGGTTCACCTACCATTTGTTCTCATTATTTACAAATTTTTAATTTTGCCACTTGCATCCCTTTGCTTCTCGCTACCTCAAATGTGGACTGAAATGAAATTTAAGGCAACGTACTTTTTAAGGTGTAATTTTATTTAGAGTTTTACCAATTTTCGTAATTTCAAATTTTTTTATTCTTTGTTGTGGGAGGAATGACCACAAAAGCGAAAACTTGTTGAAACTACCATGAAATGTCTTTCAAAGAATTTCCTTTTTTACTGTCCGATATTTTAACGCAAAACTTTACTCGAATTTGCGCATGCGTCCGGTCTCTTCTGATTTTATCAAAACAGGGGTGATAGCAAGAAGGAAGTGACGAGCAAGCAAAAACTGAATGCATCGGGAAGTGCGCTTCCTTAAACCATCACCCCTTTTTCAATTGGAACCGTTCGCAGCTGCTAGTCGCGGAGTTGGAGAACAGATAGTACTTTAACTTATTTTTAATTTCTAAACTTTTTTAAGCTCGAACTTCAAAATTCTTAAACTGAACTCTTAGGTGTTGCTACCTACAAAAAGCTACAATATTTCTTTCTGTACATTTTTTTATTTCAACTTTTTCGAATTTCTGTATTATTTGAAGTATTAGGTCACACTAAACATAAAAGCTGGAAAAGAATACCTATCGCACTAACAAAATTACAAAAAAAAAAAAAAAAAGGAAATCCATTACTACTTTCCATTTTGTTTTCAGTGATTTACATTGGGGATCGGTGTCACCTCCTGTTTCCAATTAGCTTTCCCCCCCCCCCACACACACAACAGCGATGGTGCACCCCCTCAAAAGCTACAGAAAGTACCTCCTCCCAAAAATAAAACCCCTGCCAATACGAGATCAAGACATTTCAAACCGAGCCCCTAATCAAGCGAAGTCTCGCCATAACTCCCCCTCCCTTACTGAGCTCCTATCTGCATGAATAAAATACTGTGTGCCAACAAATTTTGGAAAAAATAACTTAAATACATTTGTAAATAACTACTGTAGCCCAGATTGAACTGGTTGAAAAAAAATTTATTAAAGCATAAATTTCTAAGCAAGTATTTCAAGATAAAAGTATAAAAAACAAATTCTCGTATCTAGATTTACATTCAACTCCTCTATTTGTACCAAATGACTGTTACAAAAATACTGTCTGACCACGAATTATAGATTATGGAAAGGCGAATTTCCTGTTTACAGGCGGAAATGGACGCATTTATTAGTTTACAGGGGTGGTAGTGTTTTGATTCATGTTTGACGCAGTTTCGTACAAATGGCAATTTGTTCACTGCATTTTTTTTTTTAAATGTCTAAACTATATTCGATCTAATCCTCACTACAAAAAGTAATTGATATATTTTTTTTTAAAACACTAGGGGGCTCCAACCCTGCTCGCTAAGGCTCACCAACCCCCAAAGATTGATTCGCAGTCTTATTTGATTCGCAAAGATTTAAATCGTCAGTTAAAAAAAAACAGATTAAAAACTCAATATAAGCTCCCTTTGGAACAAAAAGCACCCCTTCTCCAGGTTTCAAAATAATACCTACCAATTTGCAGACGATAAGGGCTAAAGGCAATGCTCCTGAGCATTGCAAAACTGCGGTTGTGTACGTTTGAAAAGTTGCTTTCGTATTCGTCTAGTAATATATTTTGCTATTTAGATCGAGGCTTGAATTGAGTTGAGCCTAAGAATTTCCGTTAAAATCGAAACCCTTGGAATTTGGGAATAAGAAAGAAGGCACAAACTAAAATCGAACCCGCTTAATGCAATAGCCATTTTGCAACGGAAAAATATTCTAATAAGCGGAATATCTTATTAACCGGGATCAAAATAACACATTACATTGGTTCGGTACATTGAAAATATATTAAGCGGGATATTCCTTTAACCAATATTCTAATAAGCGAGCTCGACTGTAATCGAAAAAACATAACTATGGCAACGCTAAATAAAACATCAATAATTTGAATGGAAATGAGATTTTTCGAATTTGATTAAAATTGCTTGGTTTTTTTTTTTTTTTTTTTTTTTGGAGATAGAAGCTAAGTTTCTTGACCGTAGGTCGAGTTAGACCTGGAGTTAAAAAAGCCGCTCTTTCCAGTGATTCTAAAAAGAAAACAGTGGGACTATTCGTTTACTTTTTACTAATAGATTTAATGAAGAAAGTAGTGCCTAAATTTTAGCTAAGCCTAAAAACGTTCGAGCTAAAAACGCAAATAACTCCCGCCATATTTAAGTTAGAGCATTGAAACAAATTGTGTAGAACACGGAAGATTTTCTCTTTCCAACGATATATAATATTAATAAATGCAAGTAATGTTTCACCCCTTTAATAGGCAATAATAGGCAGTTTACGCGAAATTCGAGCTTAAAAAATGACTTACAAAAAAACTAATTCGAATTTTAAAAAACAAAACCCCAGTTGCAAATCACCGGGGCTCGAAGTAATTTTGTACGAAATTTCAAGGCTGTAGGTGCTACGGGGTCTCCTGGACGCAAGCCCGCCACAGACTTTCTTTCAAAATTTTCGGTGACCTTACTTTTTTTTAATATAGAGAGATTATTTTCAGCTTACCATTTTGATTTTACATTTCCGTGCGAAGTAAAGCATTTTATTTTCCTTTTGCTATTTCCATTGAAACTTTTTGTTTCCTCTTATTTTCGATTTAGAGAAGGCAATAAATTAATAAGGCACTCTAATGACATTATAAAACGCATGCATCAGTATTCCATAGCTATTTTCCCGTCTCCCTGCTAGATTCATTCAGATGGAATCGTCTTAACTTGGCCGATTGCCAAATTACCTACAATCCGTGGTCAAACAGTAGCAATTTTTATCACTTAAGATTTTCAGTACATGCAATTTCAGAATCAATTTATTTCGGAAAACAGCCTGCTGTACATTTTGTGAAACTAAAACCTTTTAATGTTTTATATAGTAGCTCATTACCAGCATCTTCCGATATCCTGTGCTCAAATCTTTCTTTTTTCACTGCATTCTTCAGCTCTCCTGTGTAAAGTACTGTATGAACTGCTAACACACCTTTTACAGTATAGGTTCTCTTATCTAAACCTCTGTTTCTGATAGTGAGTTTAACCTAAAAATAAGACAGGAAATGAATATGAACTTAACATTATTTTATATTATGCAGTAAGTTACCGCCCCTAAGCCGGGACTAAGGCAGAACTAAAGGGTGTTTTTTTTTTTTTTGTTTGTTTGTTTTTAGAGGTATAGAACTTTAAGTTGGCAACACTGTTTGATATGTGTGCCATTTTGATAGCTGTCACTTGTTTTGTGTTCAGTTCGGTTTGCCATTTCATCATGAATAGACAACAAGGGGGTGCAACATGCCACACAGCGCGTGTCACAATTGATTTATTGAAAGAAACATTCGGTGAACGAATAATTTCGCTTAATGGACCCGTGAATTGGCCTACAAGATCAAGCGATTTAACACCGGAGGACTACTTTTTGTGGGGCTATGTGGAGTCTCTGGTCTGCACCGATAAGCCACAGACGATTGACGCCTTGGAAGAGAACATTCGCCACCTTATTACTGACATACGGCCTCTATTGCTGAAAAAAGTGAGAAAGTTGGACTCCAATTGGACTTTCTCCGAGCCAACCGAGGTGGCCATATGCCAGATATCATACTTAAATAAAAATGGCAAAGAATAATCTTTCGAATAAAGCAACATTCATGGCAATTAGCAACATTTAACTGTGTTTTATTTGAACCTAAAATTCTCTACCTCTAAAAAAAACACCCTTTACATGCAATACACTGACAGCCCGGTTATCTCATCCAGATACTGCAGTTTCGTCCTTGTTTGGACTTATCAGTCTGGAATAAGGAATAACCGAGCTGGAGGCAGACGTCATCTCATTAAAGCTTAGAGTGCCAGCAAACTGGTAGATAAAGTTAACTTATCTCTTCAGCGAGAGTCAGCAGACATGGTGCAGTTTAACTCGTAAAGTGAAGACAAAGCTTGGGTATCAAGCAATAAGTTACCGCCCCTAAACCAGGTCTAAGGCAAAACTATATGCAATATACCGACAGCCCGATTATTCAATGCAGAGACTGCAGTTTCGTCCTAGTTACCAGTTGAATTGCGCTATGCCTGAGGACTCTCGCTGGAGAGATAAAATTACTTTATCTACCAGCTTGTTACAACTCTCAGTTTCAATGAGATGGCATCTGTCTCCAGCTTGGTTATTCCTTATTCTAGACTGATGAGTCCAAACAAGGTGAGCACTTATTCGTGAAAAAAAAGAAAAGGAATAAAAATGGAAAGAAAAAAAAGAGGAAGAGAAAATTGTTTTAACATCTTACTTCCATATGATTCTTAATAATATAGAAAACAATAGTTTATATTCTTGCCTAAATTAGATATTTTACTTTAAAAAGTAAAGGTAGTGTCTTATCATTGCCCTTTTAACCAGAAAAAAATTAATTCTTCCCTCAGGGATTAAAATCTAACGGTGAATTAATAACCAGGTATTCTGATGTGTCGTTGTATGTTTCAGTTTGTAATAAATCTTCCTTGTAAGGAAGTTAGTCTGACGAAACACATTAAAACGGTAGAATATCATTGCAAATAATAGAACATGATTTCAAAAAGTGAGGTAACAAGAGTTCTGGAGCTGCGGGTGAGCAGATTCTCTGTATGAATAAAAATCACACTGAATATAACGAAAATGATCAGAGCTTGCAAACGGTACCGGTGGATGGAGCTGTGTGTAAACTAACAGGACAAAATGTCAGTTAGAAGATGGCTGCGTTGACGGAAACATGTCCCGCCAAAATGAAACAAGAAGTGTGATAAGGTGCTTGCGTCGGTAGGTATTGGACCACCCTCCATACAATCCCGACCTCGCACCGAGTGATTCCCATCTTTCTAACCCTTCAAAGAAGCGCTTGGAAGATCAGCAGTTTAAAACCGATGCTGTGATTCAGCAAGCCATCTTGATGTAGATTCACAATCACATTCTTGACGACGATTTCTTCCATGCCGGACCTCCACGTGTTTATTTAACCAGAAAACCCTTTTTTTACCTATAAACTACAAACCATGGTAAATATTTACCTCATGGTTTTTTTTTCTTAAAATCGTTCTTAAAGCTATAATCTGACTCAAAAGTACATGATTTTTTTTTTCATGCCAAAGAGAATGGCGAAGAGCAAATTTCATGTTATCAAGATTTAGTGGGTGAAAATACGATTTGAATAGCTAAAGGTTCTAAAAACTTGGTTAAAAATGCTGAAAACCCAGTTTATCTGGGGTAGATACCTACATCGGTTTGTAGTTCTATGGTTAAACGTTCAAAGAGATGGAAATTACTTGGTGCGAGGCCTGAACTGTAAGGAGGATGATTCAATATCTCCTAATGCAAAAACCTTATCACACTTCTTGTTTCGTTGGCGGGACATATTTCTGTCAACGCAGCCAGCCTCTAACTGACATTTTACCCTGTTAGTGGACCCTGTTAGTGGTTTGCCCAGTTCCATCCACCGGTACCGTTTGAAAGCTCTGATCATCTTCCTTATCCTCAGTGTCATTTGTAGTCATACAGAGTATTTGCACACCTGTCAGAACTCTTGTTGCCTTACTTTTTGAAACCCCTACTTATTGACCCTGATCTTTATTGTTACTTCAGGGTCGACTGATGATTGAAACAGAACTGCGTTAAAATGTTCGGAACTAAACACTACTTACATTGAATGGAGATCCGATGACGATATCGTCCTTTAGTTGAAAATCGAAATGGATATCTTCAAATTCGTCATTTAAGTAGTACCTCGAGAACGCATTTCCACTTTGCCTTAAGGCTCTCAACATCACTTCTCTCTCCTCCCGACTTTCTAAAAGTGAAAGAAAAAGCATTATACGAAAAAGATATGCATGGTGGTGATATATCAGTGCTTTGGCGACGAATTTGGTGACAGAAAAGAAATACTGAATTAGGTGTCTTTTTGGCAATATTGACGATGTTTAGCCAGATTTCAATTGGATCACCGGTCGTTCACACTTGTTTTATTTATATATTTATTAACTTTGAAATCTCTAAGGCCCTACATTGTTCCATTTTTAATCTTTTTGCATGTTTTATAAATTTTTTAGTAATGCGAATTTATGTATCCCAGACGCCAACAAAAACATCACAACTCCTTACATTTGAAAGTGGCACTCTGTACCCCCCCCCCCCCAAAAAAAAAATAATACTGAAGTTTTCTTTTAGTGTCTGTTAACCATGCTTTGATAGGTGTAAGAAATTGTCTAAAAAATTAAACATTGAATAAATATCACGTTTAAAGTATCAAATAAGTTAATAAAATTATGCTGATACAAAATACAGAATAAGAAAGAAAAATTCTTACTTTCTTGGTGCTTGTATTCGTTTGTTATATCTTGTCTCTCATATGAACCAACTTGTTTTGTGCTTATAGACTGGCCAATTCTAAAAAATGAGAAACTTAGAATAATCTTTGCGAAAAAACAGCAAACAACGTGCGCCACTCTTATTTTAAGACTGTTGCCAACAGTTTAATGCACAAAATAAATTAAAAATGAAAACATTCTTCTACAAAGTACATGTGTTTAGAATCATAAATGTCGTCTCATACATTTATCAATGTGCAACAATTATGCTAAATAAAGATGTAGTGCACAAAAATGTAGCAGAATACAGGGTATGATTCAGGGTAAGACTTTTTTTTCGAAGAGAGGAGCGCGCGCGGACTGCCGCGGACGGACTGGAGAAGTAGTGGGGGGGGGGGGGGGTCGGTGAACGAAAGAAAACTGCTACAGTTGGCTTCGGAACACTGGAAAGTGCGCATCGCTTGCTGTGTGAGTGCATGTCATTGACCTCGGGTGAAAAGTGAGAAATACGAAAACGGGGCAGCACTTAGAACACCCCGCCGCTTGAGGGATCAAATCTGCCGCGTCGACCCAGTGATCAAGGGTGATTGAACTCTCCACTACGACAACGCACCCGCTCACACGTCGAGCGCCGCCGATGAAGTTTTTCTCAAGTTCAACGTGACAACACTGCCGCAGTTACCTTACAGTCCTGACTTTGCTCCAAGTGACTTTTTCCTATTCCTGACTGATTCATCTCCTTCGACGCCATCCAGCAGGCTTCGATGAGAGCCCTTGACAGCATGTCGCCCCAGGACTTCCAAAAGAGCTGCAAACAATGGAAGACACACTGGCAGCGCTATGTTGATGCTGAATGATCATAATTTGAAGAATTTTAGTGCGCTGTACTTAAATGTCCAATGCATTTCTAGTTCTCAGATCAGTCTTAAAACTTTTGAATCATACCCTGTGTAATACATCAGAATATGTAATCGATTACATATACATTATCATCAATACATATCTCATAGATGTCTTTAATTTTTACATCATCAGGTTCAAAAGTTCTTAAAATACGTAGAGAATGGTTAAGTAGTAGTTAAACGATATTGTCTGCTTTTATGAAGAATTATCAACAATTTTGTATTGAAATATGATTTAAATGTATTATCATCGTAAGTAAAGCACAATTTTCCAACTTATAACATTATATCACCTTCAAAGTGACGCAATCCTTTCGTGGGTGTAAAAGAAAATCCTGTAGAACTTTGCTCTAGTAAAAAAAAAGTGAAAAATGGGAAAAAGAACCACCTGGTGACTGCAGCTCAATTTTGATAAAAGCGCAGATGCGACTTTTGTGCTTAGCACAGTAGTATACACAATTCGTTGTTTAAATTACGTTCATTAATCATTATATTGATATTGCTCGTTGTCTACTGACTTAAGCTAACAAAGTTACCTGGCTTCTAATACTGTTACATGAAAAAAAGATTCGGAAAAAACTTGAAATGCAGCTACACTATACATTAAATACTGTTAAACTAAATTATGCTCTTAAAATTTCATATTAAATAGGATCAAACAATAGGCACTTACGCTTCCGTTTTTTTACTGATGAGTTTCAGCGGATTGTTTTTTCCCTGATACCTCCAGTATACTTTATCAGCATTTACTTCTGCAAACACGAAAGGTGCATCATAACCTTTCTGAATTTCCCCTCGTTTGATGGCTGCAACACTGGCAGGACCGCAGCGATATAAGCCTAGAAGTAAAGAAGGATTTTAATGAAAAATATTTTAATAGCTCCTTTTTCCCATTTTTATTTAATATCCATATTTTTTCCCAAATGAAATGAAAGTAAACTCCCAATCATTCCGCGGCCCGGGTCTAACTCTCCAAAAAAGAAAAAATTTGGCGATGATTAACTGAATGTAGATAAATGCACACATTTTAACTTTACAAGGGCAAAATCTATTTTTAGATATTCCCATTCCCTTCTTTCACCAACCTACTAATGACATCGAAACTTGACTAGTTAAAACCTCCTTTTTAAATCTACACCAGTTATTTCTTTTGATCACATTACTTACTGATTTTAAGATGTACCCAACTAACTTAGTGTTAGATCTACACAACGAACGCGAATAAATGAGGGACCGGACCAGTCTTGAAAATATTCCCCTCCCCTATGCATTTTTTGGTGCAACCTAGCTGGATCTATTGCAGTTAATCTGTTTACATAGTTTGCTCCCTTAAGTATATAATCGGTTTGCAATAATGAGCGATCCTTTTTTAGTTTCTAAGTGCATTTTTTTCATACACTTATCGTTTTAGCTACAGTCTAAATGTATGCAAGTGTTATGGGTTTTTTAAAGATCACTAGCGTCGTTTTTTTTATTAAATCTGCAAATTATCTGCGAATTTGCTTATCCGCGGTTACCGTGCCACCCTATTCCGCGGATAGTCGGGATTTTACTGTAATTAATTTAATTCTTTCTCTAAGTGTTTGGAGCACAGAAAAGTCCGAAAACCAGTCACTTGCTTTGTTAAAATCTAAGAGAGGACTGCTTTTTGAACTCATCGATTCAAAAGTTATTTGAAAGTTAAGAAGAATGCAAAGATTTATGTATTTGAAGATGTAGGTATCCAAACAGGTCAATTTTAGCTGAACACTAGTTACTCAAATCGGTTGGTACGGGCCCAACAGAAAGTCTGTTCGTTAGAAAATCATTGAAATCTCTTTAACAACAAGAAATTACCGTCAGATTCTTCTTGAGGAGTGGCATCGATAGCTTGCCATCCAGAGTATCCGCCTGGCTCCAAATCCGGCCTTTCCATCCAAACTTCATTCCAAACATGGAAATTCCTTTTAAAAAATATTTCCAAATTAGAAAAATTTATAAAGATTTATTTGAATCATATATTGAAAGTTGATTTAATTTATGAGCTAAATTCAGAAGTAATTTCCCATATTTTTCTTAAAGGAAAAACTTTACTGAAATAGAGTTCATCATGACCTAAATTGATAATTAAAGCTTGACAACTTTTTTGTTCCCAGTTCACAAACCATCTCTCCGCAGTCAAGCAATTTAAATCGTTAATCGTAATAGATTGTTTTTCTTCTCATTCTGAAAGAGCTAGTAGTGAAGGTATTTTTTAGTCTCCCAGGCGACCTGACGCCGGGAGCCTTGTCAAAGTAGAGGAATTAATTCTTACCATACAGAGTCGATGTTCAGCTTTTCTATAGGTTCACCATCTTCGTTGTAGAAATAGTCGATCGTAAGACTGTTGTGCGTATCGTGAGCAGAGGCAAAGTTGGTCACGCTTCGGGAGGGAATACCAAGCGCCCTGCAAACTAACGATGAAACAGATTAATTTTCTCACCAATTAAGAACTGCACGTAAGTGTTTTTTATTTTTCAAGAGAGTGATAGCTTAAAAACTACGGAGCTTAAGTACAGGGTTAGCAGAAAAGAATAGGTATAGGGCGTCAGAATACCGCTCTAGGGTGGTAACTTACTGAATATACCTGTCTTGCCTTCAATATTCGAATTGTACCGAACCATTGCTTTCGGTCACTCGTCTGGTCAGTGCTAATTCTGTATTAGCTACCAGTTTGTTTGGCACTCTAGGCTTCCGTAAGAAGTTTTCCACCTCCAGCTCAGTCACTCCTATGCCGGGCTAATGAGTGCTATAATAAGCACGAAACTGCAGTATTCGGCTGGAATTGACTGAGCTGGCGGTGTATTTCGTCAATATCGCGGTTCTAAAAATTTATTTTATTACACTTAGCACTATTACACTTAGCACTGTAAATGATACATAAAAATAAACTGTCCAAGTTTCTTTTCACTCACAAATGTTCGATGTGTGTGCCTTTCGTAACGCAACACACATCCATAACGTACATTTTGGAGTGTTTCACTGTCAATTTGTCGTAATGCTGAACAGATGTGATCTTTCAATTCTTGCAATGTTAAAGGCAATGGTGGTGTATAAACAGTCTTTAACGAAAGCCCATAAAAAAATGACATGGGATTAGGTTTGAGGATCTGGCTGCCAACGCATAAAGTGTAACTTGTCATCGCCTGCACGGCCAATCCAGTTAGTGCCGCAGCAAAGGGGCACTAACTTAGTTTTAAGGTCTTGGTTTTAACATTGTTGCCAATTTTAATACAGTAGTTAATTCACGTGTAAGGACTGTTGTCGCTAAAAAAACCCGAAGTTTCTGGCTGCGCTAGTGCAGAACGAGCACGTTTAAGTAGTTACCTGCGTTCAAAAAAACTTGGACAGTTTATCTTTATGTATCATTTATAGAGGTAAGTGTAATAGTTTATGAAATATAAATTTTTAAAACTGAAATATTCTTTTACGCTAACATTGTATTATTCTGTTTACCAATTTTAACAAAATACCCAACAAAAACTCCAAAATTCTCCATTCACAAGTTTTCTTAAATGACTAGAGCGATTTTAACGACTCATATTTGCATTTGTCGTCGCACCCGTGGCTACGATTTTTAGTTTTAGGAAATTGGTCAAAGTCGTGCCTACATCCTCAAACATGAGATGTACGCTGCACTCAAAAGTTCAATGGAGGGGTGTCAGAATTAACTATTGAAAAAAGAAAGTTGAAACTGAAAAGTAAAAAGCAAATCTTACTACAATTAAAGCTTTACTTTTATGCGTATGAATTGAACTCGCGAGTTAAAGAGTGAAGGAAATATAGTAATAGCTATGGAGGGGTAAAATTCGAGTGGAAGATGGTTAATGGCCCTATTCTAAAAAAAAAAAACGGTTGTATTCCGTTTCGGATTGGTGTGATACCTCTTCCCTCTAACCGTTTTCGAATAGAAATTCTACAAACCAAGACGGTTTGAGAAAGCAGTTAGTACATCAATTCAAAGCTGAATGTTACCGATTTTTCCTGGAACAGGGTCGTAATAGGGTAACATCAACGGTAATTGGCAGGTCATCAGTGATTGGCACTTCCAAAAAAAATGTCTTAAAATAAGATTCATTTCCAAATTTTTAAAAGTAGAAGAATATATACCATGGGCGCCCATATTCAAAATTTTAAGGGGGGTCTCAGATATTTTCCCCATGGTTTAGCGGGATATTTTCCCTATGGAAACCAATTTCAGTGCAGATTAGAGTTATAAAAACTTGACAATTCTAATAACTTATTCATTAATGGCAGGAGAAGAAATGTTTTTTACATTTTCGCAAAGAAAATAGTACTAAAAGCAAGAAAGTTCTCATTTCTAGGGGGCAGGGGGATTGAGCCCCCACTTCCCCCCCTATATGTGCACTTTTGCTATATACCAACCTGAATGTACATTTACTTTATTACAACTTCAATTCACGTTACTAAATGGTAGCAGTATAAAGGAAAGAGAAGCAATTGTGGCTTGTGTCAAATTCAGACATTTTTGTTGCAAAAGTTTCGTCTATGGCTTAAGGAAAGCATGCACATCAATCCATTAAAATCTGACTAAAAATATATTCTAAATTTTTGTCGTCAAGAGTTTTGTTTAGTTGGAAGGTGTTACTTTTAAGTGGGTAGAAGTACGTTTTTGTCCCTTTTTGGATTTTTGAAGTAGTGATGAATGCCAACTAATGGTGCTTTAGTTTTGCTAGTCCCCTGGTATGTGCACCAATAGTCTCTAATTTGTTGTGCAATGTTTCACTAGTTTGATTTCTGATACTTTTGCAATTACGATATTTTATAGGTTGTACTATTGATTTAAATCCCGCAAAATCTACTGGAAAATTTTCAAGAGAAACAATAAAAAAACAAGTGGATTGACCATCACAGTCTGAGATTGCGAATGTAGAGAATAGTTTCTTTTTTATGGTCCCTTATTATCATCGGTTAATGTTTCTTTTTCTGTGGAAACAGCTATACAATTCTTAAAAACAAAACAGCATACCGATTGATGAAACAGCAATAATCTCGATATTTTTTTCCATGTAACACTCCAAACTTATTTTTATTTCTCTAAAATACTTTTTCAACTTCAAGATGTGTGATTTATCATTAATTTATGTAAAATTACCTACTTAAAACCTACATTAATTATGTTTTAATGATGATAAAATTTGTATGTAATCTAAAAGTAAAAAATAAAGTGATTTTCCACTTCTATAAATGTGTGCCAATCACTGGATCACAAGATGTTATACACTGGGGTATCAGGTGCCAATTACTGGTGATTTTGGTAACTTTTTATACATACATTTTTATAAAAATATCTATTCAAATATTTTTGCTTTTAGTGAACTAAGATCTGTTTCTTTGATGCAATAATATTTGCAAGTGAATACTTTTTCTCTAAGGAATGAAAACAGGGGTCAGTTTATAGACAAACTCTTAAAGTGTCAATTACTGGGGTCGTTACCCTAGTATAAAGCTATACGTTCCTTTTCTTTTCATTCTCTCTCTCTCTCCCTCTCTTTGGTTTTCTGTTTTTTTAGAAGTGCATCTTTTAAGAGCATTTTTTTTTTTTTCAAATTTCAATAAACGAGTCATTTTTATTCACGTCTGTATATGAAGTTAAAATGATCAAGTTTATTTCGTTTGTAAGTATACTGGGCTCTCCTCGTAGGCTCGATATGCTGAGGAGTGATATGAAGTAAACTTAATGTATTCTGTATTAAATCGTTAATAAAAGTTTCAATGTTTTTCAAATACTATTTTCAATTGCGATGAAAATTACAGAGGCATTAACTTGCAGTATAATGTTATGGTTTCTTAATTATATTATTGTTTAAAATATTTGGGGACGTACCTGTTGTTACAACACCGGAGAAGACCCAGCACTGACCATACTTAACTGGCTTCTTGTTTTTGTAATATTGCTGTAGTATCGCCACACTTCCACCCCAAAATGTAGGAGCTTGGCCACCACCATAGTCACCTGACCAGTTACCAACTAACACTCCGTTGTCGTCTGGAGAGTTCACCTAGAATATCGAGGTTAAAAAGAACATTGAAAAATCAGACAATATGAAATGCTAAAATACAGTACATTCTAGTTTTACGCGGGTTTATTTTACGTGGTTTTGATCATACGTGGTTCAAAATTTGAGATCTTCATTTTATTTTACGCGAATGCGGCAATGCAAACAGACAAAATTTTCTCATCTTTTAACATTCTAACTCCTGAGATTGCAGATTACACGTAATAAACTGCATTTTGGCGTGCTAATAATCGAGCTTGGGCCACTGGAGACATTTTATGCGATTGGTTCCAGAGCTCTTTCCAGAAGTAATGTTATTAAACTCACACCGTTCAGAAATTACTGGAAGAAGAACTTTTGGAGTGACAAAGGAAGACAAAACCAACGAGGATACCTAAATCGATGACACACAACTAAAAACGTTCACATTGAAAATTTTGATCTAGTCCTTGACAACAGCCAATGATCTCTCTGATTTGTTAGTGAAGGAAGATTCTATCATGGAAGTGACAATGGAATATGGATGCGTTAATGCTCTGCAAAGAACTAAAGAGAAATATTCCTAATGACTGCCAAAAGACTATCACAACCAGCTGCTTTTTATAAACACAAAATTAATTTATGTGTTCTTTATGCATGTGGTACATTTATATCGATATAAGTACACATTGAGCTTTTTGTATAGTTAGTCATCCCCAGAATAAAGTATTTATTTTGTCTATGGAACGTAACCCTTATTTTAACACTACTATTAAGTCTTAATTTACACGGTTTTGATTTACTCGGCATTTCTGTAGAACGTAACCCGGCGCAAAATGAGGGCCCACTGTATTCTGAAATTCATAACTAACTTAACTTCTTGGAACTTTGTACGACCATTTAGCACTTAGAGCTACGAAAAATCAGGGGTGTTCTCATAGGGTCTACTCCATATACGCCGTATACTCCCAAACATTTTTAGACATATAGCGTACACCCTCAAGCTTCAAAAATCTTCGTATTATGACGTATTATGTATATTAGGGTGGGCCGAAATAAGCCGAAAAAATTTTTTTTTCGAAATCAATTTTTGGATAGCGCGCAAAAGTTGCATGATGAGCTAGTTAGCACTCACAAAAAATTTCTTGGATATTAAAAAATATCTAACCGGCGCTATTTGACACTAAAAAAACGAAAAAAAAGAAAAATGAATTTTTGTCGAAATTTTTAAAAAAAAACTAAATTCCAAATATTTTGCTGGAATGCACCGAAAATGTTATATAGTGATCCAGTTCGAGCCCATAAAATGTTTCATTGATTTTAATGATCATTTAACCGCTCCTTTCGGACATCAAAAAATTGGAGAAAAATGAAAAAATATTGAATTTTTTTAAAAACTTTTGTGAAAATTATTTTTCAAAATTAAATCATAGACTAATTAATTAAATAGCACTATTAATCATAGTAACTATTATCGCGCAATAATATCATACATTTTCTAGAATTACATACAAAGATAATAAAATTTGGAAAAAGAAATCTTCAAATTTGATTTATACCTCATGCATAATGAATATTATTTTTTGGAATAATATTGTCCCTCGTTATCAAATGATTGAAGTTCTTTCCTAGTTTGAAGTTTGGCACGAATGTATCCATCTTGTGCAGTTTCAACATGAACTTATATTACAGCTTCGGTTATTAGTTTCACACAACGTTTCACAGCTTCCGTGGGACAGGGAAATTTCTCGAAACAGCTGTAGGCTGTTCTTTGCACATTTCTTTTAATTGTTGGTCTTTTAGATGCATTGTAAGAAGTGGCTCTGTTGCAACACAGTTTGCCCAATGAACTAAATCAACATAATCAATGGCTTCAAAATTGAGTTTAGGACGCTTAAAAAATCGTAACCATCCAAGCTCTTCGTCTTCTTATTTCTAGAGTTTAGAATTCACCTAACAGCTAATTCCCGAATGTATTTTCTTGAGTCAAACAACATTGTCAACAGTAGCTGTTCAGGATGAGCGAAATATGCATTATTTGTTACCTTATCCACTTTTCCAATAGCCATTTTTCTTACTGTCCTTTGATCAATTAGAAATTGTTTTTCTCTATCAGGGACTTTTGCTTTTTTCTGCAATTACACGAATATAAATCTGCGCATTTGCAGGCACAAACGTCAAACAAAGTCGTAGCCTCTGCTTTAAATTTGCCTAGCTTTGATTGTAAAAGTTGCGTCTTTATATTTTTAGCATTTTTTGTTGCTCTATTATATTTAGAATAATAAGATAAAATCATGGCAATCACTCTTCTTATCGAAACAAGAGGAAGGGAAGCACGCCCCCAAATATCAATAACTTTTTTTGCAACTGCAGCGGCCACACTTGCTGAAGATGGTTGCTTACTTCCTTCTCCCTTTATTTGCATCTTAGTGATTTGATAACATTTGATAATGCCTTCATATGTTGCAAGAAATAAAGCATCGGAAGGAGACAAATCTCTTCCAGGTCCAAATAGAAGACTACTTGTGCTTGCTCGCGTTACTTTCTTTTTCGCACGTTTCTACGTAACAGCCGTGTTGTCTACCAAAACAAAGATAATAATGCAATAACATTCGAAATGTCCGGCTCCCGTTTAAAAGACTTCAGAGGATTCACATTTTTTTTAATACTCAAGCGCTCTATTTGACAAACATATATAACATAGTTATAACATAATCTTAGGACTAATAGAAGCAGTTGAGCGCCGTTTATTATCCAGGAGAAACAATTGGAACCGAAGATTAAAAAATTAGCATCTTATGTAACTATTTTTTATTTGAGTGTGTGCATTTTTTAAAATTGGCGTACAAATGTCGCATAAAATTGATTGAATTTTCACTGTTTTTTTCTAAATAACGTATTGCGTAACATTTCAGTATTTACTTATTTTAAAACTACTTTAATTTTTTTTTTTTTTTTTTTTTTTCATTTTTCCCAAGTGTGGAGCATAGCTAAATATTCTACGAAATGTATAAAAGTCTTTGAGGATTTCAACTAATTCACTGACAGATACTTCTAATATTTGCTGAAACTAGCTTCAAACCTTTATTTTTAACCCCCCCCCCCTCTCCTTTTTTTTTTTTTTTTTTTTTTTTTTTTTTTTTTTTTGAAAAAAGTGCATTTTTGCCCTTTTTTTCAGTTTTTCAAGGTCAAATAGCGCCGGCTAAATATTAAACAAATTTAGCGAAATTTTTTATGGGTAATATCGGGCCCATATAGCAACTTTTCCGCACTATCCGACAACAGATTTCCAAAAAATGTTTTTTCGGCCCACCCTAATGTATATGATCGCATACACATATTGTGCGTAATGAATTACTGGGAGTATACCCTCAAAAAAATTGATGGGAGCATCACTGCGAAAGATTATGCGTTTTTAAGTCGCTATCTCAATTTTTTCGTCCGAAAAGGCTCTATATGACGAATATGTCAATTTTTACATGGCTTTTATTTTTACAGTAGGGATACAAATTTCGACCGCAAATACCTTGTATGGGTGATCAAGTATTTATATTACTTACCACAGCAGATATATGTCGCACAACTTTGACTGGATCTGCTCGAGACACGATTGAAAGTTTTGAAATATGGCCCAATAAATAACAACAACATTCAAGAACGTCTTTTTCAAACTGAAAAAAAAAATGAATTCAAGCTCAGTACGCTACTATTTTCTAAAAAATATGTACATTTAATCTAAACGTACACCAAGTTAGCATTAAAAATCTAAACTGGCATATAAATTACAGAATATATTTCAAGTAAAGTATTTAGTATGCGTAATTGTTTGCTAATTGATTCATAATTGATTACAACAAAAGTCGAGTTAATATCTTATAGCTAAAAGCATTTTTTGTAAAGAGGTACTTTAGAACAACAAAAACATATGCTTTTTTTTAAAAAAATTCTTTTAGTTTAAAATTGTAGAGAAATGTTAAAACAATTTGGGAATAAAACTCATATAGTAAATAATCTTTGCAATAAGAAAAAAAAGGATGCTTATATAAGCAGAAACAAAATACTTAAATTGTACTGAGAATTATTCTTCTGTAACAAATGCATTCAAAAAATAAACAATTAAATAAATTAAAAAAACCTATGGTGTATAAAATAGATACTTTAATGATTGCTGATATGGATCGAGATACAAATAGGAATATTAAGATAAATAAATTCCTTTGTGCTGAACAGTAAAGTAATAAAAAACAACGTCAAAAAAGCACAAATTGCAGATTATTGCAGACTTGTGTTTCGGCGTGATAGAGAACGCCTTTTTCAATGTAAAAAGTAATGAGCTTATGGATGAAAAGACATCTGACAAAAACTTTAAACAAAATATTGTTCATATCCCAAAAACATTTTCAAAGTGATGTTGCAATATAATCCTTTGAGGCACAATGATTTAGTTTAAGGAACATAACCTTTCATTTCATTTAACGAAGCCACTGCGTTAGTTGGCTGAAAGAAAAGTAAAGTGCTAGAGGGCCTCAAATGGAGCCACTGTGCCTCAGAAGGGATAATAAAGAGAAATTTGAAATGTTCTGAGTTTTAAATAATGGGTATACCTGTCCATAATTCCAAACTGTAGGTCTCAGCCTATTATTTGTTCCTCTCCAAATCAGACCTCCTTCATTAAGAACATATTCTTTCCTGTGTTCACTTTCACTCATGTATACGGTGTCCTCTGAAATTATCAGTTTATTTGCTTAGTTAAAGACAGTTGTTATAATCACAGAAAACATATAATTCGTAAACAAATTAACACTGAAATCTCTCACGTAAAACGAGCTGTAAACCATCCAATTTCAATGAAGTACTACATTGAAGTCCCGTTACGACAAACTTCAAGGAGACGCAAATTTTGTTCGCTGTTCCGGGAGTTTCACTGTAATGTAACCTAAGCCTTGCAATGGAAAGTAAATCAAGTCTGAAAATTATTTCGTTGAAACGGATATTTCATTACATTGGTATTTGTTGTAACGAAAATTCACTGTATTCCTTGCACCGTGGGGTGAATACTATAACTACAACTCAACTGTTTCGAGAAAAATGGAAAATGATATTTTTTAAAACCATTTTTAGTGAATGTGAAGACGAGGTTCTGACGGCGACAATCACTTTCTTCAGTCGTCACCCTGCTCTCCGGATCTAACTCCAAGCAATTTTTTTTATGGTGTTACATCAGAGATTGCGAGTTCGTGCCCACTGAGCGACGAGATTTGCAAGATTTCTGCCAAAAGATCCCAACCGCATTTTCTAACATTGACCGTGACATGTTACAGCGAGTGAAACTGGAATTAGACTTGAGTCCTGATATCTGTCGCAATACGAAAGGTCCATGTATCGAACATTTTGGAAACAAAACTTGTACAGTTTCATTCTCCAGCAAAGTCAGTTGGTTGTTGCTGTATCTGTAATATATTTGTTTAATAAGACTTCCAAACCACGGATGGATTTTTAATATGTTTATAATAGAGATAGACGAGGGTGCCGTGAAAAATACTAATTCTTTAAAAGGTGCCGCGAGTCGGAAAAGTTGGAGAGCCCCAGCCCTAGCCCCAATTTTCTTAAAAATTTCATCCACTCAGTGTTTGGACTAAATTCATTAGTTTTTGAATTAACTACAAAATATTTTTTTAATTGTGAAAACACAAATCGCTTTTCCTTTTTAAACATGCAAAACCTGTGAATTTGTTTTGGGTAAAAATCCAAAACTTGTAACTATTCCAAGAATCTCTTAACACCAAACGATTCCTAAAGCGTGCAGGATAAATACAAACCTTTTTCAATACAATATTTGAATAAAGAATCAAAATAATATACTTACGTTTGCACCAAGGATTAAATAATATATAAATTGGTTGCTTGGATGTGTGCCTCAAAGACTTAGCTTGCTCTTCCCGTTCCTTTTTCACTTTTGTATCGACTTCGACAATCCACTCTCCGACTATGCAAGTTGGAGTGGGAGTTACCTAAAAATTGTGCGGTAATTAAACTTCAGAAATTTTTTTCCACTTAGACTTTAATAGTGACGTAAGTGTAACTCACTTCGATTTGTATCGAATTATCTTCTCCAACGCTCAAGAGTTTGGACTGCCATCCGTCAGATGGCAGCACTAAATTATCTGAGGGCACAACTGGACAGAAGATCATGGTACCTTGTGCGTATGATGGATTTGTGGCATCTAAGTAAATAAACAAATATTTCAAATAAGAAATTTTCAAAATTCTACAACGTATTTCACAGAAAATTTTACAGTTTTAATTAAATGATACGTATTTTTACTGTGACAGGGCAGCCGCAGAAACATCGGGGGTTAAAAAAAAAGAAAGAATCAAACTCAATCATACTTTAAAGGGAGTTAAAATACTTTTCTTCCTAAAATATGTAACCGTTCCTATAGGGAAAATTCAGTAAATGAAAGCAAAAGTAGTTGCTTTAAGTGTTGTTTACTGAAAACAGTAAAATTTTGTTTCAATTATTTAGGGCAACACAACGTTGACGCTCAGATATATTCCCCATGGTTTAGCGGGATATTTTTTCCATGGAAACCGATTTCAGCACAGATTAGAGTTATTAAAATTTGACATTTTTAATAACTTATTCATTACTGGCTGAAAAAGGAATGTTTTTACCCGACTGCGCGTGCGCGACGAAAAGGAGGGAGTCTATGATGTGTGTATGTTTGTTCCTACGTGTACAGGCTAAACCCCTTGGCTATAAACCCCTTTTGTTTACTAAATCTACTAATTTTTGACTTTCATCTCTAACATGTTGCATTTGTTTCTGCCGTGATTCAGGGGACTGAGTTTCGTGACGTGTACTCTTGGCGGGCTTTTTTAGTTTTGGGGGAAAGATTTGATTGTCGGGGGGGGGGGGGAGACTTTTCCACGCTGTTAATATAGCTGTGGTTGACTTATGTTCCCGCATTTTTTCTAAAGGTCAAGCATATGCAGCTTTAAGTTGAGTAAGGTCCCTAGAGGGACTAATAATCAGTAGTTTAGACCACCGCAAGTTACTTAATAATCCTCACGATATAAACTTTTTCAATAAAATGACAAGATTGCGAAATTTACCGTCTTATGATCATAATAACTAAGTCAATGAAAATTAACTAAAAAATGTAAAATAAAAAATAATTATTAAATAAAAACAAAAAACCCGACTGCGTAAAAATCAAAAAAAAAAAAGAAAAATATGTAAGCCCAGAGTAGTTTAGAATTTTATTAAGTACTAGTGGTACCCGCACGGCTTTGCCCGTAATAGAAAATTAAAAGGTCTTTTGGTTCGCCTGTATATTTACAAATATTGTATGGTGAATTTTCTCGCCAATTGGCTTGTGCTCATGTTACGGTTCCACGTTATAATAATTTCGTAATTTACTCGTCCATCTTATGATAATTTTGTTCTTAAAATTGGAATAGAAAAAGAAACACATCGAATCGCTTCGGGGTGCATACCCCCATGCTACAAACTAACTTTGTGCCATATTTCATGAAAATCGGCCGAACTGTCTAAGCGCTATGCGCGTCACAGAGATCCTGACAGACAGAGATCCAAACAGAGAGAGATCCTGACAGACAGAGAGAGATCCGGACAGAGAGACTTTCAGCTTTATTATTAGTAAAGATTACTGAATAACTACTCCATTGAAATAGTTTTATAATCGATACACACATAAGACAAATCATATATTCAAAAGCAGAATAGAAGGATCAACAGTCGGAGCCCATTAAAATTTTACGGGATTCTTTGATTGGTTAAAAAAGAATGGGCCCCGACTGTTGATCCTTCTATTCTGCTTTTGAATTTATGATTTGACGAATTTGTGTATCGATTATAAAACTATTTCAATGGAGTAGTTATTCAGTAATACTTAATAAAATTCTAAACTACTGGGCTTATATATTTTTCTTTTTAGTTTTTTTTTTGGTTTTTACGCAGTCTGGTTTTTTTCGGGGGGGGGAGGAATCACGTCAAAAACAAATGCAACATGTTAGAGATGAAAATCAAATAAGTAGATGTGAACAAAAAATTCAGGCAGTAAAAACGCTACTTGCATTTGTCGCACGCTGAGCCGCACGCAGGTAGCTTGCGACAACATTCCGAACTGGCAATATGGTGACTGGTTGTTGATATGATGGATTTTGATTACTGTCATGTGTTTAGTGACACTCCCAGTGTTAAGACAAATCGATTGACGTAAGATTAACCAAAATCGGCCAAGGGGTTTGGCATGTGCAACGCCACATTGGAACAAACATACATACATAGACTCATAAACACATTAAGCCTTGGTTTCCTAGGAGCGAAGACGCCGATCGTCGTTGTCGCTCTTCGCCAAGGGGAAAACTTGATTCTTCTGCGCATGCGCGCCCGAGCTAAATTGACGTCGTAAAAAGCCACGCCGGAATGCACTTCACTTTGGTTTCAGCGTCACGGCGAGGAGCGACGTCGAAGATCAGCATTCGTTCCTAGAAAACCAGGACTTTACCCTCCTTTGCGTCACATAGTCGGGTAAAAAGAAAAAGAAGTATAAATTAAGTCTTGGTTGAAAATTAGAAAAACAGGCAAATTAAGTCTTGGTTGAAAGTTAAACATTTGAGGACTGAATCCATTCGCAACGATTTGCAGAATGTCCAACCTTCGGTAATTGTATTTTTGTTTTGTAAATAGAGTGAAAACACGATATTTAGTCTTAAGTTGAAAACAACAAAAAACAAAATTTTTCACGTTTGAGGACTAAATCCATTCGTAACGATTTGTTTTTGCGTATGTGTCCACTCCACACATTTGGTAATTGCATTTTTATTTTGTGAAGACTCGATATTTAGAAGAAGAAAAAAAAACCTTGTTATCCGACCAAAAGTCTTTTTTAGAGACGCATACCTTTTGCAGTGAAAACGAGACAAACGACATCTTTCTCCTTGTCATATCCACGATGGAATGTGACTCCAAGTTTAAATGGGAAACCCCTCCTAATGACCAGGACTCCAGGTTCGGATTGAACGATATCATAATCTCCCGTAAAATGTTCAGTAACATTGTCTTCGATATGGAAGTCGATGCTTTGCACAGCCAAGATAGAATCTTCGTTTGACTTGTCAGGAGAAACTGAAAGAAAAGTTACCTAAATGAATCATTAAGTTTCAAAGAAATATAAAAAATACGGACGAACTGCTATCACACTGCTTAAACGGTACTTTGAACAACAGGTTTTATAACCGCCTGAGAAAATGCTAACAGCTAAATAAAATAATAGTTTAAAAAACTAAAGAAACACGCTTTTGTAGCAAAATGAACTAAAAAGTTAAAAATAAAATTTGGATGACAAGTATATAAAGTAATTATATACTTGACCAAACACATAATTTTACTGTAATAAAAAAAGCATGGGGGGCTGCCTATTTACATTTTTGCATGGATAACAAGTGGAAGAAATTTAAGACAACTGATGGGAGAAGCCCACTACGCTTTTTTCTATTACAGTAAAATTAAGTGTTTGGTCAATCACGTTATATACTTGTCATCTAAAGATTATTTTTAACTTTTTAGTTCATTTTGCTACAAAAGCGTGTTTTTTCAGTTTTTTAAACTATTATTTAATTTTTCAAATAAGATTTAGATACTAAATATTGCTAACACTTGTAACTCTTAAATGAAATCGTTGTGCGTGTGTTCGATTTTTATTATGGAATGTATCTTAGTATTCTATTGCATTTTTTTCATCAGACATTTTGAATGCTTTCTGGTAAATTCATGTGCAAGCATTGTCCACAGCTCTGATTTGTACGTTGTAAGTAATTCTAGTAAGCCACTGGCTATTTGTCCAAAGGAAACTTGGACCCACAAACGTACAAGTTAAGCTAATAAAAGCGTATTAATTAGAGAATAAACTGATAACTTATCGTTAATAAATTAATTTGATTATAGAATATTACATTGTCATCGGGTCTGAGGTTGCATTCCAAATTTTAAAAGAATCCGAACACAAAAAGTGAGCGAAAATTGGGTTTCAAGTTTATAAATTTGATTTCGGTGTAGACGGAATTAGAACGTACGCCTAATGATTCCCGGCGGTTAACATCAGCGAAGACCCACGCCTTAGACCGCTCTGCCACAAACGCTCATAAAGTGGTGAAATGTATTGACAGTAATAAGCCACTAGCTCTTAGTCCAAAGCAGAGTTACTTTCAAACGTATAAGTGAAGCTAATAAAAGCGTGTTAAAAATGACGTTCTGGCATGAATGAGTAGTTTTAATTAATTGTGACATGGTTAGAGCTACAATACTTGTGTAAACAATGGGCACTCAGCAGTTAACTGAATATTTATGAGACATTGGATTTGAAGATTGGAGTTAGTTATTCACATGGGAGACAAATTCGCAAGAACCAAATATTTTAAACTAAACGAGGAAAACGTTTAAGCGTTGAGGTCCTTTCTTTTTGCTTTGATGGAAATTAAATAATACATGAACCGACGATCCCAAATTATTAAATGATAAAATCATTATTTTCTGAAATAAGTTAAAAAAATTTCAATCAAAATGTTTTAAACATTTTCTTCTTTTAAAAACGGTTTTATTTCCCATTGATTCACTTAATTACTAGATTTCATTTAAACCAATGGCAACGATAACAACCCGCAGACCCAGCAATGTGATTGGTGGTTCGAACCATTGAAAACTTGGAGAGACTCATCTGCTTCTTGCATAAGTTCGCATGTTAATTAATTCTGTAAAAACTAGTATGTTGTGGCCATCACGAAACTTTCTTCTATATTTTTCTTTTTTTTCTGATCCCTCCCCATGCTTGACGAGGAAGCAATATTCCCAACAAAAACAAAATTACACATACAAAAACTTGACGACCATCCCAATGTCTGAATTATTGCAAAAGCAAAGCAAAGAGCGAAAATTGAAAGTTATTTTAAAAGCCTTGCTTGAATTAATTACAAATATTTTATTTGTTAACAAACATAGGATGGCAACAGTTAAAAATTTTAAATCATTGAGATAATATTTCCGATCATTTCCATACAATTAAAATCACGAGAAATAAGCAGACGACAATCTATTACGATTTATCTTTCTTATTGTTGCATTAATAAAGCTATTTTTATTCGCAAAAAAAAAAAAAAAAAAAAAATTGGTGTCAAAATTGAACCAAAGCCTGTTTACATATGAATTCACATATATTCCGAATTTCAACCAGAACGTAGCATTCCTTCTTGAGATAAGGCACTCACAATGGAAAAAAAGAACGGGCGATAGCGATACCCCCTTTTTAGCTGTTGACACCAAAATGAAATCAGCTTCTATACCCACTAAGGGCTACTTGCCGATAAATTTTTCTTTCATTCCGTTCATTATTTCTTGAGATACAGCAGTCACAATTGACGACAAAAAACGTTCTATAGCTCAACCCCCGTTTGAGTTATTGACACCAAAATTGAATCAGCACCTGTTCCTGTCACTGGCAACATATGGACCAAATTTTGTATGATTCTGCCCGTTACTTCCTGAGGAATAGCAATCACGCGTAACTCAAAAAACGTCCCATTGCTCCACCTCCCTTGGAGGAATTCGCGCCAAAAACCAATGGGCACAAGTTCACATAGGGGCACATATGTGTACCAAATTTCGTTCGATTTCATGCGGTAGTTTTTGCTGTAGAGCGGCCACAAAAAACTAGTCACACACAGACGTGACACACATACACACACACACACATACATACATACAGACAGACGTTTTTTCCAAAAATAGTCGAAATGAACTCAGTACACCTCAAAACGTTCGAATCCGTCAAAATTCGAAAATTTGCACGACCAATACTTTCTTCTATATATTAGATATAGAAGAAAGTAAAGAGAAGGAAAAAAGGCACAATTTAGAGCAGCGTTTCTTAAATTGTGTTCCGCGAAACCCAAGGGTTCCATGAAGATGAATCAAGGTTTCTACGAAACTCTCATTCTTTATTTTTATAACTTTCTTTTTAAAAAACTTTAAAAGTCTGTAAAAATAACAAAATTTCAAAACTGAAAGTTAAATTTTGAATTTTAAAATTTTGTTTGTGTTTTTCAAACTTTGTTTTCCAAACTGTTTTCAGATTCTTATTTCTCTTTTTTTTTTTTTTTTTGTTAGTCTTTGAAATTGCGTTTTGACATGAAAAATTTATACTTATAGTTTTATCTTTGAATTTAAATTTTAATCTTTTTAACGGAAATGAATAGTTGTGTGTTAATACATCTTTGTAATGGGATTGTTTCTGAAATTTCAAATGTATTTTTTTTCTGAATGAGCATGCTTAAAAACATAGGATTTAACCATTTTTTAAATATTTTCACAAAGTTTAATATTTTTTAACAGTTATTTTAATCGGTGCGCAGATTGAAATTCATTTTTACGCTTCTGTACATGACATTACAAGTGATGAAATGCCATTCACTGATGCCATTAGCTCACGGCGTATATTATCATAACCTGGCAGCGCGATTGACAGCAAAGCGTGAACATTTAGAGTGGCAATGGAGTAGCGCGCCAAAGTACGTATGACGTCATAAAGACCGCGCCTTAGTTCCAAAATCGGACATTTAAAAAAAATTGAATTCTTAATAACTGTTGGGAAAATAAAAGTTTTTTCTGGCTCCATGTAATAATTATTTCTCTTTTTTTGCTTATTCTATCAATTTCAGTGACTAAAAGTAGTTCTTTTGATTGAAGGAAACAACCCCATTGTCATTAACTGTTACTTATTTTCAGTTGAATCTATCCTTCAAGTATTCGTTTCATATTTATGTCTTCAAAGCCCTTTTACATATGATACTTTCTCCTCGCAACTCATGTGGGTCACTTGAAATTATTAAAAAGAACTCTGAGTGACCCGTGGGTCATAAAATTTCCAGTAGCCTGCCTTTGAGTCTGAGGAGGAACAAGTGGTTTTGTATCATAAATAATTTTCCCTCAAAAGTCAGGTTTAGAAATTTTACTGCTGTCTGTCTGATGGAGAGACTTTCTTAAGTACACAGGGTAACAACTAAATAGAACTTGCTAATTCCGAGATCCAAGAACAGATAGGTCAATACTAGCGTTTTTTTTTTTTTTTTCCTTCTTTCGAAAAGAGAAGTGTCCTGTTGTCATTCAGTGTTAAAATATTTGAGCAGCTAAGGAGTAAAGAGCGTTTATTTACCTGAAGTCTTAAATGATTTTTATGTAAAACTGATGAAAATTCATGAAGTAGAATGTGATCTATCAGAAAAAAACACAATTTAATTTTTAGATTAAGGGGGCCGTGGACCTTCCAAATAGCTCAAATCGGTCAAAAATATGATTTTTTATTCCTTGGAAGTAACAATATATGAAGTGTGCTGAATCGTATGAAAAAAACCTCTTGTTGATCTGATGTTTTATCGCGAAGTTATATGCGTTTTTAAAAAAAAGTAAACAGTGTGTGTTTTCGATTAAAGTGGCTGTAAAACATGTAAACAAAGTCGAAAAACTAAATAAGACGAAGTGTCAAACATGTTAACTAAACTTCAATACATTCTTACATTGGTATTAATGTCAAATATTAATCATCTTGAAAATATCTTTCGGGAGGTATTAAAATACGAAGATCATGAAATGTAGGTGATATTCGACTTAAACGTCATTTATCTCGGATTGGAAAATTCGATGCTGACACAGATTGAAATTAGCTCTATGCGACTGAATTTTTGTTCGATATGCTTGAAATTTCAGAATATGCTACTTTGGTGGTAGTTTGATAAAACTGGGTATGCATTAAGGTTTAAGAGAATTTTATGTTGCTTAAAACTGTTAAAGTTACGATTTTTATGTAATATTTGCAACAAAAACTATTGCTTTTCAGGAAAAAAAATACTGTGCAGTTAATAATGGACCAATCCTTAAATGGATGCCCAAAGTTCTTGACAATGTTCTGTTCTCTGATAAAATGCAAATTGTTTGAGAAAAAAGCAAAAATTAAGTTGCATGGAACATTTTAAAATTTTTATTTTAAATTTCGAAATTTTTAATTTGAATTAATTTTTTTTTTGTTGCATTTTTTTGCTTGATATTTTGCATGCTAATAAACTTATTAACTTTTATGCCCAGTTTCATATTTCAAAATTAAAAAATAAAAGAAAAAGCTTTCAAGGTCCACCATCCCCTTAATGAATATGTGATTTTCTTCTTAATTTAAAATCTGTAAAATTTATTGTAGCTGTTTTACGATTTTGGATCGTTCGTTAGAGAAAATAAATAAATAAATTATATGGAGAATGGAACAAAATCCAAAAATTTTTTCCTAAACATTTGAATGACATAGCAAAGTTTTATCTTTGCTTTTTTTTTACCTTCTTCTCTTTTAAACTAATGTACATAATCAATGATGTAAAGAGAAATTTTTCAAGAGGATTTTTGTTTAGTTTATGCCCATGCAAATAGATAGATAGATATAAATAGATAGATATAAGTTGATAGATATTAATAGATAAATAGACACACATGTTTATACAAATAGATATAAATAGATATAAATAAATTGAGAGATAGATAGACAGCTAAAAATGGATAAGTATTAATCGAAAAACGTTAGAAATTACAGAACGATTGATATAGTTAAAATAGATAAATGAATGGTAGATAAATAGATATAAACGATTGATATAAATATAAAGACATAAATCGAGAGATAGGCAGAAAGGTAGAAATGGATAGGCATGTAAATCGAAAAATGGATAGATAGATAGTTAAAAAATCAGGAAAATGAATCGTAGATAAATAGATGTATCGATAGATACAAATTGATAGATATAAATAAAAGAGATAGAAAGCTAAAAATAGATAAATATAAATTGAAAATGGAAAGATAAATAGTTATATAAAAATAGATAATTGAAGGGTAGATAGACATATCGGCAGAGGGTAGACACAAATAAAAGTTTTTGAAGAGTTTTTTTTATTGTTGTTAACCCGGAGCGGTAATTTGTGATGAACCGCCCCCCCCCCCCCCGGAAAATTTTAAAATTTGTATTCTTAAAAATGCATTTTATCTTTATATTTTTCAAAAACTCAATTTCACCTTAGGTGTCACCCCCCCCCCCCAGACGGCTGGCACCCGGATCGGATCTCCCGCACCTCCTCCCCATTATTATTAGTATTTATTAGCGGTGTATTGTTGTAAAATTTCTTTTCATGGGTTACAACCCTCCTTTCCACCCCCACCGCCCTAAACGCCACTGTGTACAGTTAATGCTTTTAACAGTATTTTGTAGTCTCTGTTCATTAAATTAATCCATTTGTTTGGTGTTTTGTTAAAAGAATGATTAAAACATTTATAACAAATGAAAAGCGACATTTAGAAATGAAGTTAAATGTGGATAAGTTCTCTAAATCATGTATAAATATGAGTCCCAAATACTTTTTTTTTGACGAGCAGGAAAAAAAAAGTAGACACATCCACGCCGAATCATTTTAATTCGACCCTACCTTGCCATCAGGTGTGAGTTGTAAAACCAGTCACCAGAAGTAACCTTGCCCCAGTAGAAGAAGCGACCATACTTTTAACCTTGGCAAAAGAAACAAAAAAGTCCAAACAGGATTTTGCGTCCGGCTCTTTTATTCTTTTTTTTATTAGCCAGGTTTGTAGGTATTGTTACTGCCAACAATGTACTATTTTCTAATGCCCATGTTCTAAGTTCTAAATGACGTCACGGGCCTCCGCATTTATCACTGTAGCATGAAAACCATACAGTTATGTTGGTGATGGGATGACGTAAACCTTTAGCAGATTGATTAAGAATGAAACTATTTTTTTTTTATCTACGTAAGCGAAAAAAAAGATTTTTTATATTTATATTAAAAATATCGGGGGAAAATTAATGCTACTTACCCTACGTTAAGGAAGAAAAATTAAATTTGTGCATTAACCATTTAGCTGCTTTGATTTAAAAGAAATATTTTGTATGTGCGAGAAACTTTAAGCGATATACCGGTTAATTTTGTGCCACTTTAATTTTTTTTAGAACATTGGACTGACTTCGTTTTTTATTTTTCAAAAGATAAGAGGTTAAAAGGTTCAGTGCTGCGTTCTCCTGGCAAAGTTATGAGATAAGTTCCCTACTCTTTCTTTTACGAAAAAAAAAAGTGAAGGAAAGTTGGTAATTTTGTGCACAGCGAACAACATCACAATTTTGAAGTCACTTTTTGAAAACTACTATTGAAGTTGTTGAACTTCTTCCTACATTGTAATAGTGTATACTACATTGCAAAGGGTAGAAACTTTGTGATGTTGTGAAGAACAAAGGATTGTTTTTAAACATTTAGAGCATTATTTATTTATTTATTTAGCCTTAAAAACGCACTATTTTTATTGAAATAATTTACTTTTGCATCCCATTACTAACGAGACTCAAAGTTACCCTAAATGGCAGGATAACATTAAACTAGGTTAATAAACCATTCAGTGGCGGATACAAGGAGTGGGTCATGGGGGTCATGACCCCTCCCAAACTGTCGACAATATAATCTGCCCGCAATGTGTTCGAACACTTTTTTGTAAAATGTAAACGATTTCATAATATTTTCAATTCATTAATTTATTTTAAAAAGTAAATAATTGAAATCCTACTTTTATTGCTTATGAAATTAATTGGTGACCTTTATGTCGTATTAGGTGCTTTATTCCTCGCCAATTTGGTGCTTTTTATTAACACCAACGCAGTTTCAGAAACTTTTTGCACACAACACCGTAGCTTCGCACATAGAGGAGGGGGGGGGAGGGGGTCATTTTTCAGCATGACCCCCTCTAAAATGATAGTCTGTATCCGCCCCTGAAACCATTATAGCATGAATTTAATAACTATTTCTGTTCGTTTTGGAAAACTATACAATAGTTTACAAATAAATGAGTGCAGTACTTATTGCAATTCAGAAAGCATGGGTTTCTCTTCATAAGTTTCTTCGTCAGAACAAACATTGTGATACTTACTACAGAATCTTATGAATAGTTAAATAATAAAACTTTTGGACATGAGAAGAAATTGAAAGAGCGCAGCAAAATATGTTTTTTGACACATAAATCATTTGCCCTTGTCCCTTCTTCATTGAAATATAAAGTCTTGAAGTCGAGCATCATTTTGAGGAAAGTCGCTAAACTTAGCAAGATAATGTAGGTTTTGGAAATAATGGTTAGATCTTTGACATTTTTGAATGTTAACGAAGCTGCAGCAACTGAAAATGTTCATTTCAACCTAAATTTGGGGATTTTTTTTTATGCCGCCCAAATTCCAAACCATATACTTCGACAGCAGGGGGACGAGGGCAAATTATTTATGTGTCAAAAAACGTGTTTCACTAAGTTCTTTCAATTGCTGCTACTTTAAATTTTTTTCATGTTTACACACTGCGGGGGTTCCCAAACAGGGTGCCGCAGGAAGAGGCTAGGGGTGCCGCGAAATGTCCGAAGTATCAACATACTGACGGTTCCACTTAAACGAATACTGTAGGTTCCAACATATTATATTATGTCATTATGTCAGACGGGGATATTAGATTATGCAGTGAAATGTTCTTTACCTTACCAACTTAATTAAGTCTGTCCACGAAAAGTTGACACTTGGTCCGCCTCGTTTCAGAATTTCCCATTTTCGTTAAGGGACGATATGGAGAGGAAAATCGGAACGGAATTTGAAAGTTCCTCATTGGTTCTAGAGATTGAATGCGTCACCTTGAAGTTTAAAGAAATAGCCGAAGAGGTGAAACATTTTCATTTTGTGAGGAAAAGGCAGATGTCTCATTGGACAGGTCACAACCTACGTAAGTGGGTGGGTCTTGATTTTACTTCTTTCAGCAGCCATTGGTTAGAGATAACAACGCCTCCTATAATTAATTTCAACTGAAAATTGGTTCGAGTAGGGTTGCAATAAATAATGCAAGGTTTGTCATTTTTACTTTTTCTCCAACTCAATGCAGTTACAGCTGCAACTAACCTTTCAGGTTTAAATAATCACATAATCACATTAAAAAAATACTAAGATTTTTTTTTTTTTTTTTTCATATCGCCGAAATATTGCTCAACACTCCAAAATATGGCACACATTCTGTCTTCCTTCTCTACCTATTTTAAGGAATTGACTCGTTTTCTCATAATATGACTGACAGGTGTCATTTGTTCGCGATAGGACTATAAGACGAATCTAAAAAACGTAAAAATCGATCAGAAAAGAATTGGATAATGTTGGTGGCAAAAAAACTTTCAATTTTAAAGCTCAATAAACAAGAAATCATACATTAACTAAACATTTGTGTTATAAGTGCATGTGAAAGTTTTTTTTACTCATACATGTACGAACTATAGAACGTAAATAAAAAATCTTTTTTTTAAATGTAAGAATGTATTAATCTTTGTTTTGATGCCACTTCCCCTAGATTGCTTTTTAAAAAAGTTCATAATGGAGAGTGCTTGCTTAAAGTGTTTTAGGAACATCGTTGTATCACCTTTTGCAAATTACAAAAAGGTCCCATTTCTTTCTTTCTTCTTCTTTTGTTTTCTTTGAAAGTGCCAATAATTTCCAAAAGGCTGTATTTTGGCTGTCTTATTGGATTTTTCCAAGGAAATAATTCAATCAAACGGGGATCTTTAACGCTACCTCTATGGGGGAAATATTCGGATCCAGAAGGTTCTGTTCTTGTACAAGGGGTATTCGTTTATCTATTACCTGATTAAGTGGGCTCACAATATATGCATATGAAAGGCCTGGATTTACGTACAAGCTAAGCAAGCTATAGCTTAGGGCCTCCGCTTTGTTAGGGGCCACCAACTTCCGAAAATTAGCATGATTCGTTACAAAACAAAAATACTTGGGAAAATAAGTTTCATTTTCTAATGCTTGAAAATCTTGAAAATTTGGAAAAATGTTGCTACAAACCACAAATTAGAGGGTGTAGGGAGAAGGAATGCCAATATATCATTGCCTCAGAGCAACGGTAGGACATCTAAGTAATATTTTTGGGATTAGTTGTCTTACTGTTGCTCTGAAACGACGATATGTTAAATTCAGCTCTTTGCTACATCCAGCATCAAAAATGTAAAAATCATGGTTCTCGTTCTCACGTTTCTGAAACATATTGCAAATTTTTGGGACTCTCATGTTTCATATCTTGCTATTTATATAACACCGAATACAGTATTTTAGAAATTCTTTTGTTATTGATTGCTTTTAGCTTACTTCTTCTGCATATTGTCTATCTGTTCAACACGAAAAAAAATATATCTCTATTCCTTTTCGATTACTGTCGTTGTTATC